>NW_017671501.1:169152-235406 GCF_001879085.1 Nicotiana attenuata
TTAGTCGGGGTAGGGACCCCTACCCGAGTAGGGCCCGTAGTGTTTGAATACTTGATGCTAAGGTATGATGAGTACCGAGTGGAGTGCGTGAATGCTTTACATGGAACGAGCGTTTTTTCTTATGAGCCTGGAAACTCTCTTTGGATCTTGAGAATAGGAGACTCCTCCAACAAAGCCTTCAATTGAGAGCCTCCGATGTTGGAGTTGAAGCCATTGCCTCCACACCTCAGGTATGAATTCTTAGGCCCAGTTCAACTTTGCCAGTTATTCTTTCCTCTTGTCTTACTAACATGCAAGTATATGCCACATTGGCGGTGCTCAAAAAGCGGAAGAAGGCAATTGGATGGACTTTAGCAGATATTCGGGAAATAAGCCCCGCATTCTGTATGCACAAGATTATTCTTGAAGATGATGCAAAACCCTCCTTGGAACATCAAAGGAGGTTGAACGAGGCAATGCAAGAAGTTGTGAAAAAGGAGGTGATCAAGTGGTTGGATTCCGGGGTTGTGTACCCTATCTCTAACAGCTCGTGGACTTCGCCGGTGTAGTGTGTGCCGAAGAAGGGTGGTATGACCGTGGTGACCAATGCTAATAATGAACTAATTCCAACCCGGACAGTTACCAGATGAAAGGTGTGCATGGACTACAGCAAGCTGAACAAGGTGACCCGCAAGGATCACTTCCCATTGCCTTTGCTCGACCAAATGCTTGATTGTCTTGCTGGGCGTGCCTTCTATTATTTCTTGGATGGATATTCTGGGTACAACCAAATCTTGATTGCTCTGGAGGATCAGGAGAAGACCATATTTACTTGTCCATATGGCACCTTTGCCTTTTCTCGGATGCCTTTTGGGTTGTGTAATTCACCAGCAATATTTCAACGGTGTATGATGGCCATTTTCACCGATATGGTGGAAGATATTTTGGAGGTGTTCATGGACGACATTAGTGTGGTGGGTGATTCATTTGATGAATGTTTAAAAAATCTGGACAGAGTGTTGGCTCGTTGTGAAGACACTAACCTTGTGCTCAATTGGGAAAAATGCCATTTCATGATTGAGGAGGGCATAGTGTTGGGTCATAAAATTTCAAAGTATGGCATAGAGGTTGACAAGGCTAAGATAGAGGTGATTTCAAGGCTTCCTCCCCCCACTTCTGTCAAGGGGGTTAGAAGTTTTCTTGGGCACCCGGTGTTCTACCGGAGATTTATCAAGGACTTTTTGAAGGTAGTGAATCCTTTATGGAAGCTACTAGAAAAGGATGCCAAGTTCCTGTTCGATGAGGGATGTATGCAAGCATTTGAACTTCTCAAGCATAAGTTGACCACCACCCCTATCATTACCACACCCAATTGGAGCTTGCCTTTCGAGCTCATGTGCGACGCGAGTGATGTTGCGGTTGGGGAGGTTTTGGGTCAAAGAGTGAACAAAATATTTCATCCGGTATACTACGCGAGCAAGACAATGAATGAGGCTCAAAGGAACTGCACGGTAACTGAGAAAGAGTTGTTGGCTATTGTGTTCGCAATGGAAAATTTTCGGCCATATCTCATGGGAGCCAAGGTCATAGTGCACACCGACCATGCAGCTCTTAGGTATTTGATGACGAAGAAAGACTCCAAAGCTAGGTTGATGCGATAGGTCTTGTTACTTCAAGAGTTTGGTTTGGAAATTGTGCACCGGAAAGGTAGTGAAAACCAAGTGGCGGACCACTTGTCCCGCTTGGAGGAGGAAGGGAGGCCGTGTGATGGCCTAGAGATCAATGATGCATTTCCCGACGAACATATACTTTCTGTGTCAATGAGTGATATGCCATGGTTTGCGGATGTTGCTAATTACCTTGTGACTGGTATAATCCTGTGTGAGATCTCTTCTAACCAAAGAAAGAAGCTCAAACGGGATAGTCTGGATTTCTATTGGGATGAGCCGTACTTATTCAAGATTTGCCCCGACGGAGTGATGAGGAGGTGTGTCCCTGAGGAGGAGCAGTTGAGTATCTTAGAAGCTTGTCATTCGTCTCCCTATGGTGGCCATCATGGCGGGGCGAGGACAGCTTTGAAGGTTCTGAGTTGTGGGTTTTATTGGCCAACTTTGTATAAAGATGCAAGTGATCTTGTGAAGAGGTGTGACGAATGTCAAAGAGCGGGTGGTATTTCGAAGAAAGATGAGATTCCTCTCAACACCATTCTAGAAGTGGATATTTTTTATGTGTGGGGTATTGATTTCATGGCCCCATTTGTAATCTCGTGCGGGAACACCTACATTCTAGTGGCGGTTGACTATGTTTCAAAATGTGTCGAGGCCGTGGCTTTGCCCAACAATGAAGCGAGGAGTGTGGTTGCGTTTCTCAAAAAGAGCATTTTTACAAGGTTTGGCACTCCTCGTGCAATCATAAGTGATGGGGGGTCGCACTTTTGCAATAGAGCTTTTGACACCTTGCTTGCAAAGTACGGTGTCAACCACAAAGTTTCTACTCCTTATCATCCTCAGGCGAGTGGCCAAGTTGAAGTCTCAAACAGGGAAATCGAGAGTATTCTTTCCAAAACGGTCAATGCAAATAGGACCGATTGGTCTAAGAAGATGGATGATGCTCTATGGGCTTACAAGACTGCTTACAAGAGTCCGATTGGTATGTCTCCGTACCGGTTGGTGTTTGGAAAAGCTTGCCATCTACCGATTGAGTTAGAGCACAAGGCCATGTGGGCTTTGAGGAAATTGAACCTTGAATGGGATGTGGCAGCAAATCTTCGTGTGGAGCAGCTTAATGAACTTGATGAATTCCGATTCCATGCCTACTCCAGTTCATACTTGTACAAGGTTAAGATGAAGTACCTTCATGATAAATATGCTCGTGCCAAAGAGTTCAAAGTGGGTGATATGGTTCTCTTGTTCAACTCTTGGTTACGTTTGTTTCCGGAAAAGCTTAAGTCAAAATGGAGCGGACCTTTTGAAGTGGTGTTTGTGACTCCGTTTGGTGCACATGATTTGAAGAAAAAAAATGGGGAGGTTTTCGGAGTTAATGGGCACAGGGTCAAGCACTACCTGGGAAAAATTGATGACAGCCACGTGGTGGCTCTTCTTCATCTAAAATGATATGATGGTAACATGCGTCGTGAGCAGGTTCCTCCAAACTTGCTGTACAATTGGGCCAGAAACAGTTACATCGTTAACAATCATGCACAAACACTTATATCTTAGCTTCATGCCGAGAAACTTTTGCAAGGAAAGGTTATATGTAGCATCACACCAACGATGATTACTTACCCAGAGCAGTTTTACTGATGTCACCACCCACCACCACATCTTTATACATTTCTCTATTGCCCTACTGGTTCAGCTTCAGACTGTAGGTTTGCTCATCCATATTTTCTACCAGAAGCTGGCTCAACCTGCCCCTTTTTTGGTGGATATTTTGAATATAGAAGAGATGTAACTTTAAGTTTGGAAATGTTGTCGGAGTGTCTGCCTTTTGTCATTCGCGATGGTCATGTATTTTTTCCCCCTCTGTGGATCTGTGTTTTTGTTCTTGTGAAGTACAAACTTGACTGAATAAACACTAGTCTCTTTTGCAACGAATGTTTGCGAGAAGTTAAAGGTGTTTTTTTCTTTCTTTTCAATTTTCGAAAAAATGCTAAGTTTGTTATTGCACGAGTTAATAGCTCGAAGGATGAACTTACCACTTAGGATTATAAGGTTCTCAATTTTGGAGGAACTATAATCTTCCATTTGTAACTGGCCTCTTATTCCAAGGGCTGGGACGGATTGCATTAAGCTCTTAGGAACTTGCTCGAGTTCCAAATTAACAGATTTAAATCAATTCGGAAGTGTATTTCTTCAAAGAGATAAAGTTTATTAAATACAAAAAAGTGACATACAAAATTAAAGTGGTGATTATGAAAATTTAACGTTTTAAATTTGACATGTAGAAATACATTAAAACATAAAATTAGAAATTAATTTTGTATTCAAAAGTAATAAATCTTCTAAACTTACGATTTCTAAAGTTTACTATTTGGAGTTGAGTTACTTGTTTCTTTCTAAAACTTACCATTTTGACAATTCTCGAGGTGTGCTGTAACACTCCGTAAATTCAGCTTAGGCGTGGACGTGTTAAATGAGTAGTGATGTTATATTTTAGCCATGTGAAGTTCTATCGGGATGAGTATGAGTGAAAATAGTTATTTTAGAATCAAGACGGAGAGTGAGGTGTATAAGATTCGATAAAATCGACTAAGTTTACGAAAGGTCTGTCTTCCAGCAGGATTTAGTGAAAATGTGTAAGGAATTTGGGAAAATGCAAAATAGAAAAAGTTGTAGCCCTTTGAAATAGCTTTCCAACGATATATTGTGGAGCCCGAACGGATCTCTGTGCAAAAAGTTATGTGTGTTTTACTGGACAATGCACAGTATACACGCCCAGGTGCACACCCGGATGGTCCCGTGCGCGGCCGCGCACTTGTGGCAGTGCTACTGCCCTGCTACGCGTTCAGGTGCGCGGGAGCGCACCCTTGGGTCATGTTAAAAGCCCTACTACGCCCCCCACACCCCAAAACACAAGAACTTGCTCTAGAAAAGGAAGCTCTCAAGAACCTAACCTCCCCCAAGGTCCCTCCACTATCAAGCTGAGTTCTAATGGTGATTCTAAGTTAATTTTAATTATTCAACACTGTTATGAAATATTATTTTGTAGTGGATGTCTATAACTCCTAAAGAAGTTACTCCCACTACTCTTCTCCATTAAGTAGATAACTCCCACTACTTCTCACCATTATAGTTGTAACTCCCACACCTCCATAACCGCCCCATGATCTTTCCCCATGATCTCAATAGTTAATACCAAGTTTATGATATCCCTTTGTATACCTCAATGTCATCCTATAAATAGAGGGTTTGGACATCACATTGTACACACTTGAATACATGGAAGAAATAGATTATCTTCTCTCTCTCTCTACATTGTTGTCTATCTTTTTGTTTTATATTATTACTTTGAGCTAAGTTTTGTAACACGTTATAAGCACGAATGCCTCATTCTTCGTCAAGTTGTAGTAGGTATTTCTTAACTTTCATGGCTTGGCCTACTCATACTCTTTTGGCCGTCAGGTAACTATTTGTTTATCTGTTTTCATATAAAATGGTAAGATTCTCTATGCAATTTTTGTTTCTTTCTATTTCTTTTTGGTTTAGTAAGTAAATACAAGTAGCACTGAAGCAACTAACAGTTTTTACATATCAGAGTCTAAAAGGGTAGAGAGTGGATATCTGTTGTTGAATGCTAATCAAATAGAAACTGTTTTGCTTGAGGCGTGAGAATTGCCTTAATATTTCTGAAGAAAGAAAACCTGGACTTATAAGAGAAGTACAATACAGAAGAAAAAATTGACAGTGTTATAGATTTAATACAAACAAGTTATGTTGCTAATGTTGTCAAAGATGTTTAAAGGCTCGAAGGTGAATCTAGTATATTTTGGCATATTTATATTATTAACTGAGGGTAAGACGCTGGGTTCAAGTCCCACTGCACCATGAGGGTAAGACATCGGGTTCAAGTCCTGATGCTCCATGATGATAAGAGTTGGGTTCGTGTCCCAACAAAATATGGCCTAACATGCCTTTATATGGGTAAGGCATTGGCTTGAGTCTCAATGCACCATACTGAAAATATAGTGATGACAAAAGAAAAATAATATATTTTTCATGAAAAAGCATGAAGTTTGTCCCACTTGATTTGCTCCATTCTTGAAGTGAATGTGATAACGGTGCATAATAAGTCTAAATGAAGACAAGTCGTTGACCGATACATGGCCGTGCCAAAGATGAAAATAATAATAGTCATCATTATGGTAATTGTAAAAAAGAGAACAACAAGGGTTCTCAAAATAATCCTTTTAAGGTGAAGGAATATGTATCAATGTGGTTTGTTAATACGAGACACGTTCACATGATTATAGTCCATTCATTGAAAATGTGACTTGTGATAAGCATTGTAAATGCAGGTTCATTCCTGAAAGTAAATGTTGAAATATATATGTGATAGAATTTTTGCATAAGAATGTGCTTATGCATGGTTGGATAAATACCACAACTCACCTCTAAGGAGGTTTGAGAGAAAGAAAGATAATGAATATGTCATTGGTTGCGTACATGTGGTACGCTAAAAATATTTTGTCGTGCCTTATAAAAAGTTATTAAAGGCAAAAATTAAAGCAAGAAATGATTTTGCTTATGATGATTTTGACCATGACAATTATTATGATATAATTATATCCGTGAAGGAGACATTTACCATATGGATGGTGTGACAAAGATCTTGTAGTACAAAATCAATTAAGAACTCCGAAAGAACTAATTTGTTATTCTCCGGATGAATGAAATTGTTCATGACATTGATATTATAGTAAGTCTCAAAAGAACTTTTTAAGTTTCAAATTTATACCAAAGTGGTTGGCATATTGAGACTATAAATGAAAGGAAGATTGAATATCTTCATATTAATAATCATACAGGGTAAAAATAAAAAGTTACCCGATTTTTCTTTTATTTGTACTACACAAGTATAAGCATGATGATGGAATCACATGCCACAAGTAAACTAGAGGTTTACTGAAACAAATATTAGTTGGCATGACCGGTTGGCCATCCCGGTTTAATATGATGCGAAAAATTGATTGAGAATTCACTTGGTATATGTTGAAGAAATAGAAGATTCTTCAAGAATCCCCTGGTGCTACTTATTCTCATGATATACCAACTAAGGTTGGGATTGGATCCATTGATTTATGGAACAAACAAAAAGTGATATATATATATATATATATATATATATATATATATATATATATATATATATATGGGCCCAGTCACCTGCCATGTGGACCATTATATGATTTTAATAGATGAATTTATTGTATGGTCACATGTGCGTTGGTTATCAACTTCCAGTTTGGCTTTTGCAAAGTTGCTTGCTCAAATTATTAGAGCACAGTTCTAGAATGTTAATGCTGGTTTAAATTTAAGATGGTTTAGCAGAAATTGTATGCCTCCAATTATAGCTAAACCATTGGTTATGAAAATAAAACTCCCAAATAAAAATTTGGTATGAGGTGTATTATTTAATATACAACAGCACTTGTACGCATCTAGCCAACAAGTTATGATAAATTCTCCCCATCAAATTTGGTTCACTGTCACGACCCAAACTGGAGGGCCATGACTAGCATCCGGCCATACTTACCGAGCACCAACATACATTTTATCTAACCTTCTTTATTATCTTTTAGGGCTGACGAGATCAATATAAATGGTAGACATGGGTCGTGGACAACCAACAATAAAATATGATGGCATGAACATACATAACATGGGATGACTAGACAATCAAGAAACTATATATAAGGTACGAGCTACCACGCTACCATGAGAGACTATACAACAAAAACCAGCCGACAAGGCCTACCAAACTATACATGAGTCGACACCTGTCTATGAGCCTCTAAAGGAACATAAGTGTTGCAACATAGCCGGAACAGGGCCCCGACATACCCATAATGTCTATAACAAAAATGCATACCAAGACCACGGCAAGTCTGAAAAAGGGATCTCACCAATCACCGCTGAACTGGACAGCCTACTATGGTGGGGGAGCTGCGCCTGCCTGTCTATCAGGACCTGCAACACGACATGCAACGTCCACAAATAAAAGGACGTCAGTACGAATAAAATACTGAGTATGTAAGGCAGGGAACCATAAGTACGAACAGTAATGTAAGCAGGGATAGAGAATAAACAACCTGTAACATCTGGGTACCTCTGAGGGCTACTGACATGAAATGCGTGATACATATGTATATATACATAAACTTTTAAAACATACGCCTCTGTGGGCATCATCATCATCATATCGTACCCGGCCGTAATAGGCTCGGTAAAAACGTACCCGGCCATCATAAGGCTCGGTAGAATCGTACCCGGCCACGTGGAGCTCGGTAAAACCCAACTGATCAGTGGTTGCACAATAGGTACCATACCCGGCCGTCTATAGCGCGGCTCGGTAAAGTAAAATAGATACATATATATAATGCATGCTCGACTCATGGACTCACGTTCTAAACCTTTCGGAGTGACGTAAGGTCGGTATCCTGTGTACACGTTAGTAGGACTAACTCTTCACCATGAACCTTATAAGAATCAGGAAGTACCAATAACATTGATAACATAAGAATATGAGAAGCAACATCATGATGAATCGTTCCATAAGAGGGGAAACAATGTAAGTACTGCTAGCTTCTAAGAGTAGAGTATCTTTGGAAGCTCGTTCATTACATTTTGTACAATCGGATTCGTGCAAAAGAAGGAAAGGGATAGCCTCACATACCTTGTATATACTGCCTCAATCTCAAGCTATGCAATTTTCACGACTCCTTAGTCTATAATAAGAGAAACGATACTATAGTTACCATTCAAGCGTCATAACTATTATGTATCGACCACAACTTATTTTACGATGAAACGGACAGCACCTCCCCTATATATATGACTTCACACAATTCTAAACAATCACCAAACAGCCTAAACAACATCAATAATAATCATATTGAGCCTCCCAAAATAGTCCACGCACAACCTAATCACTTCATACATACGACGGCCACCGTAGTCGTGTCAAACGACCCGGAAATGTTACGAAGAACTACCAGCCCACAACCCTACATCTATATGGTGTTTCTCCACACCCTTCATCCTCCAAAACTCCACAAAACAGTAGTAAAACACGCAGCCCAACAGCAACACAAAACAGTCCACAAAACAGTCCGCTACAAGTGAATAACTCGAACTCACGGCTTCCGATCACCGTCCCGTGAGTTCTTACATGTATAGAACGAATTACCATGAATTCACAGCAGAATAAATGTATGAAAGAGAGCAGTAAACTCACCTTACTTTTTGGATAACTCAGCCCTTCCCTTGGTTCTTCAAACTCTAGGTTTTACCCCCAATTAGAACTTGAAAGAGAGGGAAAATCGATTAGGGTTTGTGGATAATTTTTGGGAGGAAGTTTGCAGGGGTTTTGGTATGGTTATTTGTGATATATAATGAGGGATATATTGCAGAAGATAAGCCTTTTAATGGGCTCTTTGTCTAACCCGAAATTGCCTCTTTTTGGGCTATCATTTAACCAAGTAGGTGACCCACCTACTTGTCACCTAGCAGCTTGTGCAGTCTTGCAAAAATGTCTATATCTCTCTACTCCAATGTCGTATTGATAAAAGGTTTAATGATTTGGAAACTAGACTCATAGATCTTCAATTTGGTAGGTAGATCACCCCGTAATTCCAAGTATATTGGTAGAAAAGCTTAATAACATTTGACCTAAAGTTTAAGTAAAACTATGAACCTAAGTTGCAACAACTCTTGTCGACTTTTGTTTCATAACTCGTTTGACTTCAAGACTATGATACGGATATTTTAGAATTCATATACCTTAAAATACGACCTCTTGGGAGTATTAAGCACCCCTAGGTTTACCCAAAAATACGGCTGACAACATCCTTGATTCGTTTAACTTCTAATACTTGTTAACCACCCTTATACACCTATCATTTAAGACCAATAGGATTAACCTCTTATCATCTTAAAGATAATCTCTTCATGGATTTACGTTGACGACCTTATGGCATGAACTAACGTATGTGAATATGGGTTGTAACATAAGATCTGGCCAAAATTTCCGCATGCATGTCACGTCACTAAAACTAGCGGGAAAAGAACTGAGCATGGAATGACACAAAAGGAAAAACTCTATTTTATTGAGTAAAGGATGAAAGGGTTTGACAAAAAGACAAACAACCTAAGATCCGAGTTACAACCCTAAAATAATCCGGATAATGAAAATAGCAACAAAAACTGACAGACATGACTCATACAAACATAATAGAACGATAGAATGGTTTGACTCAATAAAACAAATAAAATCTGGATCACAACCCTGAAATAACCTAGATAACAGAAAAAACATCAAAACAAGCTACCAAGATTCCTTCCTAGTGAGGAGGGAATGACTTTTCAATTGCTAGGCTTGACATTTAGCCACAAATTTGCTCATCAAAATCACCATGGCCTTGTCCAATTTCATTCGGCAAGTTCCCGAGAGGATTCTCATATTCCATGTCACCACGCATCATCCCCACAAAGTGTGCATCATCATGTGCAGGTAAAGGATTCTGCGTGATATTCTGGGTGTCACTGTCTTGGATCACAATCAGTTTTTCCTGGATCATCCTTTCTATTTATCTTTTCAAATCCCGACAACTTTCAACATTGTGCCCCTGGGCATTGGAATGATATTCGCACCTTTTAGAAAGGTCAAAGCTTCTTGCACGTGGGTCCACATGATTTGGAGGAATAGGTGCAATCATGTCATAATGCTTTAATTTCTCAAACAAGCTTGCATAAGACTCTCCTATTGGTGTAAAATTATCTTTCAACCTTTGTCCCTCTCTATATCCCTGGCTTGGATGAGGGTTATAGGGCACTTGAAAATTTTGTGGAGGGTGGTGGAGATTTTGCTGTGCTGGTTCGCCTTCTGGGGTGTTTTTGTGGTTGAACAACATACTGAGGTGGAGCAACAGAGTATTGTGGGTTCTGAGGTGGATAGTAGTGCTCAGGGGAATCATCAAAAAATAGACGAGGCTGGTCATACCTTCGAGATGTTCTCCTTGGGACTCTTCTCGACCCTAATGTCATCATGATTTCTTCATCCATCTCATTCGTGTCACCAGATTCAATTTGGATAGCCAGAGTTGCAGCTTTGAGAGCTACTTGACTTATAATTCTGCCTGTCTTAAGGCCATTCTCTACCATTTCTCCCATTTTGATTGCTTCCGAGAAGGATTTGCCAACTGCGGACATCATGTTTTGAAAGTAATCTGGCTCTTGCGCCTGAAGGAAGACAGTGATTAGCTCGTGGTCATCCATGGGTAGCTTAACTCTAGCTGCTTGCTTTCTCCATTTAATGGCATATTCCCTGAAACTTTCACTTGGTTTCTTCTTCAGGTTTGAAAGGGAATTGCGGTCTGGGACAATGTCAATGTTGTATTGGAACTGTTTGACAAAGGCCTGTGCCATGTCATCCCAGACGTACCAACGAGATGTGTCTTGATCCATAAACCATCCGGATGCTACTCTCGTAAGGCTTTCCCCAAAATAAGCTATTAGCAATTCTTCATTTCTTCCTGCACCTCTTAGTTGATTGCAATACCTTTTCAAGTGGGCTATGGGTCTCCATGTCCATCATACTTTTCAAATTTGGGAGTCTTGAAACCAGGTGGCAAGTGGACATCGGGGAACATACATAGATCCTTGAAGGCAATACTCTTCTGACCTGCCAACCCTTGCATGTTTTTCAACCGTTGTTCTAAGCTTTTCACTCTTTGAGTCATTTTTTCCTGTGCCAATTTTCGGGCGGGCTTCTCAATGTTTGCAGGAAGATCAAACAAGTACGAGTGGTACTCAGGAGAGTGGTACTGCTCTTGCTGGGTAGCAAATTATGACTCATGACAAGGTTGTCCTTCCATGCTTGAAAAATTTTGGTCATTTGCTGTTTCAGTATTCTATTTTCCTCAAACACAGTAGACTCTTGTTGAACCCTTTGACTCTGAGTCTCTTGAGCACTTGTAACAACTTCGATGTCAGTTATCATTTTTCCTTGGATCTTGTGTTGTGCGCTTACCACAAACCGACCACCTCAAACTTTCTTCACAATTCAAAACAAGAGACACGTTAGAATGGACTCAGTCAGTCCTTATTATTATCATCATATTGTTTCATTTTTTTTTCTTTTTTGTTAATGGTGATTGAACCTGATGTGGGTTGCCTACGTATCATGTGGGAACATGAATCAGATCTTTTGTAGTTTGGGAAGATCAGGAATAAAGGAAATAAACGAACTCTTTTTTTGGATTTTGAATTTTTTTCAGAATTTTTGCAAAGAAAGACTTCTAAATAAGAAAGAATTTTTTTTTAATTTCGACTTTTTTTTCCCTGGAATTTCGAAAGAAAAACTTCTAAAGAAGAAAGAAAATATTTTTGGATTTTTGGACTTTTATGTTAATATTATAAAAGAAAGACTTCTAAAGAAAATATTTTTGAATCTTGACTTTCTTTTCTATTTTCGAAAGAAAAACTTCTAAAGAAGAATGAAAATATTTTTGAATTTTTAGAAGAAATTAAAAGAATTGTCTTTTGGATTTCTTTTAAAAATTGGGGTCTTCAAGAAAGACTTTTCTAAAGAAGAAAGTAAAGGAAAATATTTTTTGATTTTTGAAAATTGGGGGCCGGATCGATGAGGTTTGCCTGCGTATCTCACATCCGGTGAGAATCAGACCCGCGTAGTTCGGTAATTTCGACGAACAGGAAAATATGATTTATTTTGAAACGACTTTCCTTCTTTTTTTCAAAATTTAGGCATAGTTTCAGGATAATTCAAATACCTACCGCTCATTCTCTTTTTTTTTTCTCCTTTTTTTTTTGATTTTTTTTCCCTCTTTTTTTTCATTTTCTTTCCCTATTCTAGAAGCAGTCAACATGCAAGCCGAAACAGACAGATAAGCAAGTAGCACGTAAGATGCATCAGGATGGTCTTTTAATTTGGGTACACCTGTCCTAGACGGACCCAACTCCTGTGTTGAGTCCCCAAAGTCAAATGCACGTGATGCAAACAAGCGTTCCTACTAGGGATCCGGCATGAGGCTATGTTATTCTAGGTTAAAAACTTGGGTGTATTTGTTCTTGACCTGGCTTACCCGAGCGGACAGCTCGAGCCGAGGGGGGCAGCGTACCGGGAATACAGAAGCTTCACCGGCTTTGCAACTTGTCCGAACCTCGTTCTAAAATTGGGATATGACTTTAACAGAAAAGAAGTCACGCGAAGTGCACACTTCCCAGATGGTTTAGAAGACTCAGAGAGAAGAGGGTTTCATAACAATTTATGTACAGTCCAAACAATATCAAAGCGATAAATAGCGGCATTTAGCACATTAGGCTCAAACACGTAAAAATCAAATAATAAATAAAAGCCGACTATAACAGTTATTCTAAGCTCGAGTTCTGAACCCTGAACCAGAAGTTCTGGGTTCTTATCCGCAGCAGAGTCGCCAGAGCTGTCACACCTTCTTTCTCCACACCCGAAGGTAGTATCACAGAGTTTTTCCAATTAAAGTGACATTATTCGAAATGAGATTATTTTATTTCAGAGTCGCCACTTGGGATATTTATTGTGGTATCCCAAGTCACCGGTTTAGTTTAAAATCCCAAATCGAGGAAATTCGACTTTCCTTTTGAAGTCCGCGAACTAGAAATTCTAAGTAAGGAATTCTGTTAACCCGGGAGAAGGTGTTAGGCATTCCCGGATTCCGTGGTTCTAGCACGGTCGCTCAAACTATTATAATTGGCCTATTATCTGATTTTAATACATGTTTTAGCCTATGGTACATTTTTAACTTATTAACTGCTTTTAATTATTTTAGGAAGATTCAACGTTATTTAAAACATGCCTTGAACCACGTCACATGAAATGCACCCGCGGTTTGCGACACGTTCTATTTAACATTGTTGAGAATTGAAATTGGGTCACATGAAATGCACACCCAAATTTAATAAATAAAGGAAATTGATTTAAATAGCGCCTAAAGCAACTACGAAATTTCGAATTAATAACAAGATTTGCGAGGGCCATGGAAAATTCAGTTGATGGCACACCTCGAATTTTATAGAGTTAGTATTAATTATCCGAGGGCCATGGGTTATTTGATGAAAATGGCACACCTCAAATTTTCTATAAAAAGCTAGCTAGTTTTGTGAGGGCCATGGGCTTAGGGGTTTTATTTGGTATGGCACGCCTCAAATTATTTTAAAAGAAAAAAGATTTGCATTTTTTGGAGGCGAGCTAAAGATACTCCTACTTTAATCTAATTTAAAATTATGTATCACAACCACGTCACGGGAACCGTACCCGTAATTATAAAAATTTAATTACGTGCCTAAAGCTAGCTACAGTGGACAATTAAACAAACAGAGATGAGAGCTGAAGAATTTTCTAAGCCCAAAAGCATACAATTCTGTTAAACATTCCAAATAAGTTTTTAGCTAAACCAATAGATCATGAAAATCATTCTGAGTAAGTTTTTAGCTAAACCAATAGATATGAAAATCAAGATGCTTTCAGATAATGAATTTCTTTACTAGACACATAATTAGATAACATGGTCAATCAACTTCCCTGGTATGGGCAACATCAATTTCTCAAAGAAGACAAGATCAAACGCAAAGGCAAACAACTATTTCGACTAAACACGGACAAAAACACCATTTGAAAATTAAAGAATGAGCAAGAGTTTAGAATTGGACCTCGGGCAACAAAAATCCTCTCTGATGTATTAATAAGAATTTCCAATTAAATCTTACACGGAACAGCCAACGGACAAGATGAAATCCAAAATTAGAAACCAAACTTTAGAATGAAGACTGGACCACAATCGAAACGGTTGACGGAACCTCGCCGCCGAATCACGAACAACGACAATTCGATTTCACAGCTGAATTCGTCGGAGAAGGAGATGAAGAAAAGCACCCGCTGGAGCGTGGAGTGAACTCGCCGAAGAAGACGTCGGAATTGGGAGTACTATTTAATCAATCGGAATTTGGATTCTCCTTTTCGCAGTAGGTTTATTTTCGGCCAGCCCAAACTCGTTTGAAGGAATGGGGGGTTGTCGTTTATTGCGGCTGATTGTGTATCCTTTTTGGTCAGCTTTTTTGTTCTTTTCCCTTAGGTTTTGTTTCTTTATTTCTGTGAAGATGATGACAGGGGAAGGTTGTGTGTTTGTTTTTTTTGGAAAGCGGCGGATCTGAAGGTTTTTTAGGTGTTCGTCAATTTAGGGATTAGGTACTATCATACAGGGTTAGGTATTAGGTTAGGGGTATGGGCCTAGGGATTATGGGCTTGGAATTATGGGCTAGGTCCAATATTAGGCCTAAAAATGAGTTGCTCGAGCCCCATGTTTATTCTTTCCCTGCGAACGAGATTAAAAATGCGATCTCATTTATTAATTAATTCTACCTAAGTAAAATAACTATTAAAATAAGACTGACCGTTAAAATAAACTATTTTTTTGGTATTTTTCAAGATTAAAAATGACTACAAAACATTAATGGAACAATTTTTGTAATTTTCATTTTTCTAGTAATAAAATAAAGTAAAAGAGTAAAAATTAGTTGAAATAGCTATATTAGGCCTAAATTAAATATTTACGTGCTAAAATATGAAAAATCTTGGGGAGGGTAAAAGATCACATGTCTACAGAGGCCTCATATCACATCAAACAACGCTAAAATCACAAAATCACACTCCATTTCAAGCTTGATGAACTTTAGAACTTTGAACTTATGCCGAAACCTATCAAATCACCTTCAGTTGACCTCAAATTTTGCACACAAGTCATATTCGACATTACGGACCTACTCCAACTTCCGGAATCGGAATCCAACCCCGATATCAAAAAGTCCACTTCCGGTCAAACTTCTCAAAAACCTCCAAATTTCTAACTTTCGCCAAATGACTACAAAATGACTTACGGACCTCCAAATCCACTTCCGATCGCGCTCCCAATACTAGAATCACCATACGGAGCTATTCCCAGACTCGGAATCCCAAACGGACATTGATAACACTGAAATGCACTTCAACCCAAAATTATGAAATTCTTCCAAAATGCTAACTTACACAATAGGCACCGAAACGCTCTCGGGTCATCCAAAACCCGATCCAGACATACGCCCTAGTCCAAAATCATCATACGAATCTGCTGGAACCTTCAAATCTTGATTCCGAGGTCGTTTAATCAAAAAACCCAATCTTAGTCAATTCTTCCAACTTAACGCTTTCGAAACGGGCATTTCTTTCCAAAACAACTCCAAAAATTCCCGGAATTCAATCCCGATCATGCATACAAGTCATAATACCTGAAGTGAAGCTGCTCATGGCCTCAAACCGCCGAAAAATACGCTAGAGCGGAGAACTGCACTGGAGATGTCCGGAATCACTATTTATCACTTTGAGCACCTTCCCGTGCTACCGCAGCTCAGTTGAGCACATTAACTCGATCAAATTGTAAGATATTCTCTTTTATTTAAACAAATAAGCTTAGAAACCAGTTCCAACACCCGAAAATTCTCTCCCAGGCCTGCTTCCAACCTACGAATACTGTATTTATCACTGCACGATGTACCAGAACATGACTGCATACCTTTGCTGAAATCTCACCACGTACCACATCATTCACGAACCATAATAACCTTCTCTGATCATAATAACCGACTTTTCCCGAATCTGATGCTCACAATGCACCTAATGACATATATAACCCTGTCCTAACCTTTGCAATACCGCCACGACGGAGGAGATGTGTAGAAATTCATTACCAACTGCCGAGGAAACATATCATTGAGTCTATACTCCTGACAAGAATCATTACCTCATCTGAACCAGTAATGGTATTTGCTCTTTAAAATACTTCATATAATTCAATTGCACTGATCTTAGATCCAATACTCTTGTCTCACCCGGTAGAAGCTGCTCAGGCAGTAAGCTACCCCAAACATGATCGAAAGTCTCATATGCACTGGACGGGACCACTCAACTCACGCAAATAATATAGGCCTTCCTCCGAAAATGGGAGGCAAAACACACAAAAATTAGAATATAGGGGACTGAACTCAACATCATACTGTTGCGGCGTGCAACCCGATCCAAACAACGTACCCCTAGCGGCGTGCCACCTGATCCACACATAAAATCCATATAAGGAGATACATACCGAGCTGGAGCGCTCATTACTACAAAATACCAAATATTGGCCACGAGCACACTAAGTGCATAATACCATTCCCGGGGAGACAGATAGCGTCATACGCTACAAAACTCAAGCACATCTAAGGTGTGATATATGACCTGAATCTCGAGGGCCATCCTACTCACATAATACCTTCGGTAAGCGGAACCTCAATACATATGAATGCATGTCCAAACTTAGTGTTTGTTATACTTGTAAATATTTACGTGGTAATAAAATTAATTACCAAAAAAAATATGGGGTGTAATATCATTCCTCCCTTTGGAACATTCATCCTCGAATGTTTGTTGATGCACTTATCAGTCTCATAACCCATAGCTATTACGAATATTTTAATACTGTCCCTGCCATCTAGGAAACTGTTCTTTTAATAAATCCGAAGGCTAGGGAATTCCCCCCTTTAGGCTTCTTTCTCACACCACGACTTGTTGTGGGAATTCTTCCAATCTCATAAATATTGCGACCTTCTGTCATGCAGCCTGTACGACTTTGTCGATGTATGTGCGCCTAGGCGACTCTTCTGTCCGTTTTCCTCCAGCTTTTAGCCAATCTCTAGGCCTCACTTTAGGAACATATACAGAACTATGACAAGTTGTTCCTCCCCGTATATATAGGTGTACTAAAGTTCTTTGCTCGGTACTTTGTTGAACTTACGACTATTGCTATATCTTGTTTCGTAGCCTTGTATATCTTTCTTTATGGCTTTACTACATCTAGGTAGGTTTATACTATACCATAGCACTTACTTCAGTTTATTATTATCGAGGTTTGCTACCCAACTCCAGGTTACTCTCTCGCTGCTTATCCTATATGTATAAATCTAAGTCCATTAGTTCTTCCTTCTTACTGTTCATCTTAAGAATGACGGCCTAATCTCATCTCATACTTTGGACCTTTTATCCACCTATTGTTGATTCACCTTAATTTTGATCTATAATCTACCATTGATACTTCAAAGCTCTTACATAATAAATTGTCGTTAGGGCTCACGTCTCATCGGGGAACAACTGAAGTTATTTGCCTGATCCACCTAGGGACAATACTAATCGTCAATAATCATATTTCATAGCATCCCAACATGATTCATCTTATGGGGATATTCTACTACCAGGGTAGCATTCCCTCTTTTCTAAATGCTCCTAGTCTTAAACTCCTCCGAGTCCATTCAGGTTGTACTGAGCTTTTTATAACTTACGAAAACTATGAACCCTATTGTTTCGATGGGTTTAATCCCAAGGAATTACCTATTCTCGTTACCTTCTCACTAACCTTTTCTTATCCCTACTCCCGTCTACCTAAAACCTTATCGCTCTACCATACTTTAGCTTGCGGATTACACATATCTATTTATACTACTCGCAACCTTCCTTTAACTTGATAGCACCACAAATTTTGTTATGTTATTCTGGAACCTCAAGAGAGACATCACATCATCTCTAACTCTTCTTTACTCTCTTAATTAGACCTCTTTGTACCTGGAAACCATAGGCTAGAAGATATGCCACTGACGATACCACTATTATTTCTTGATACAGAATCACGACGCTTCCAGCCCTCTATATGATATTTGGACTATTCATAACCTTCTGTACTTGAGTATCCATACTTTATTTTTCTTCATCTTACTTACCTTTAAATCTCGCATCGTACCTCTCCCTTTTTCATAACCTCCCTTCCACATAAGTGGAATTCACATCCACACCTTCAAGCTTTTCTATAATACTTGCACCTCTTATGTATACACAATCTAGCGGAGGCTTAGTATTGACTTCAGATGAGGCTGGTACTCTTTTAACTGGATTTATCGTTGTGCCATTATAGAATATGGCCATTGTACTATATCTCCTGTACCTCTGATATTAAGAGTGATTTTGCAGTGTTCTGAATCACGATTTCTATAGTTATCTGGATCGAATAAGCATACCCTGATTTACTTATCTAATGTAACTCGTTAGTTTCCTCTTCTCTCTCAACCTTTAAGTAGGCTTAAGCTATCTTCTGATCTGTGGCTCATGGTATTAGTTATTAGTTTAGCCTTTCGTGGAAGCTATGGAACATCCATGATATAATCTTCTAACAATTCAAGCCTTTATCTGTGACGTGAACTCAATTCTTTGTTTTAACTTATACCAGAGTCTCCTATAGCTGTTTGAATGTCAATATATATGTTGTATGGATAATACTCTGAAATCTTAAGTGCGTTCATAACGTAGCTAACTCTGGGTCGTAGATCGAATAATTCCTTTTGTGCCATCTCAGTTGTCTTTAAACATAAGCAATTATTGTTCCTGGACGTCATGCCACTTGCTGCATAAATACTTGGATTATCTTAGTTCCCACACATATTGGAATTTTGTGCAACTCATATGACCTCAAAAATTACTTTGGATTTTACTTCCCGATCCTTAGTCACGATAGGTGCCACTTTCTTATGAAGTGCATACAATATTGTAGTGAGACGGTTGTTATAAGATCATTTCCTCTTTAGGTCACTATGCTTAGCTTGAAGCCTTCTTCCTTATTTTCTCACCTAGTATTTCATTGCAGTGCTTAGGGAATAGCCTTCGACTCTTGTAAAGCTGGGAGCTTATTACATTGTATACCTGACGGAATTTCTGATGTCCTATCATTATCCTTAGTTACTTACCTCTGCGCCCTTATGCTCGTAGGGTTGCTTTTGAATTGAAATTTTAGTTGTCTCCCTAGTGGAACTCTCTTTTATTTTCATAACACTTATACTGTACCTTCTACTACCCCAACTCGTAGCTAAATATTTCTCCAGGATTACAACGTCGTATCTGCGAGACTGAATTTCCTATGCTGGGTTTCACTACGTTTATCGTGCATGATCTACTGATTTATCTGAGACCTCTTGTCTAGCCATAACCAAGCTCTTTCTGAATCAACTACTAACTACTCGTCAGTCCATGCTTATATTTATATTCTGTGTAACCTTTCTTGGGTTATGTCTTTTGTCTTAACTTACCTTTTGCACTGGCTCCTAATGTATCAAATGTTCATTCACACTTATTTATCAATAACATCTGGTGTGGAACCCTTACTGCCTCTCCCAAAATCGTGCTTGAATAATGTTCTGGAGTTGTAACATATCTATAGGATCTGAATAAATGTAATCTCATTCCTTTCGCCTTTTTGCCGCATTCTTTCTTTACTATTCCATAGTTACTTGAACTACATAACTCCGACTTACTACCATATCACACCGTCTTTCCCCATTTAGGGGAGTACTATTATTTAATGCTATGACGATTTACCTATATATGGTTTACCTCTTCATCTTTGGCGTATTTTCACGTATTCACTGACTCTTACTCGCCTTGCGGTAACCCTTCTCTACCAAGGATAACTGAATTCCTTATGCGCGAGGGTGACGCCTAGTGTAACTAGAACACTTAGTCCCTAAGCTTAACTCCGCTCAAAGTTTTTGCTCTGGCGGAGCGTCTTCCTGAATGACCTTTAAAGGTTACTCTTTTGTTGTCCATTTTATTATTGCTGGAATGTGATCTTTGAAATTCTCTTGATGTCGACTATTATCACATCATTCGATCCCTAATTGTTGTTCAGTTTATCTTGTTCACTAGCCCATGCTGATTTCTCTTACTCTGGTGGTCTAATCATGATGGACTCACCAACTCATTTCTCAAAATGAGGATATGCCTTTTGGCCTATACTCTTTTATTGTCTCAAGGCATGTCAACTCTTGTCTTTTCCTTCACTTGACTATAGACTCTGTCATTATATCATATTTTGATTTACCGTTATCACCCATTTATCACATCTTACTCATAATACTTTATTTACTCTCTTCTTATTCTCCTGCTAATGTTTTCGTCTTTTACCTTATTTTGAAAACTTCAACAAAAACATTCTTTCGCTTTTAGCTCCCCTTGATCCATCTACTGGCTCTTCGGGTCGCCTATCATTCTCTCTTGACTAGGGACGGGAGCCATACTAAGGTAAATATTTATCCCTTCTAGGATTCCACTGCCCGTCTTCTGAAAATTTTTTGGACATACTAGTATTCATATCTGACTGTTCTATTCTAGAGTGCACCACCTGGGTGTCTCACAAGGAGATCTATTACCACGTTTGCACTATCCTTCGAAAATTTTAGCTAATGTCACAATCCATCCGCCATTTTGGGTTACTCTAACCCCAGTTGGATCCTGATGTCCCATCTTTCTCTTAAACAATAAATGTTAGCTCCCACAGGGCATAACTAAGATGGGTGTGGCCAATTGTAGATACTTTTGTTACTATTGACGGTAGCTCAAATACTTATATTTCGCTTCTTGAATTTTAAAAACTGATAATCTTTACTAACTAGATACCTCGTACCCTTCTCCACCTTGCTTTTATTATCTGTTGAAACTTATACTTTTACCTTTTAATACTCCTATGGCATGCTATTCGCAGGGTATATTAGATATTCCGTCTTATGGTCTTAAGTAGGAAATTCGCACATCCGGTATGCACGATCTGATAGGGGCTCAAACTGGGTCACATTGTCAAGAATTCTCTCTACTAGTGCCCTAACTTGCTGCTGTAGTAGCCCTCAGTCTAGCTATAATTTTTCAAATTGCAAGAATCTCTATTATTAGCAAACATAAGTCTTGGCTCGAACTCTTATGACTCAGCTCTATACCACGATGTGGATTTGAAAGAAGGGTAACATACTCCTAAATGCCTTGTAACTTCCTGTTTATATAATGTGGTGCACAACACATCTATAACCAAGGCTCTACTAGACACGACTTGTAGACTCCCTAGGAAAGAATTGCTCTAATACCAAGTTTGTCACGCCCTAAACTTGAAGAGGCATGGCCGGCACCCGGTGCCATACTTGGCCCGAATGTACCACTCTGTAACTGTAAACTCTGGAGGGGTAACCCTCAACTTAGGCTGATGAGGCCATATTCTGAATCATTTGAAAATAATGTCTATAACCAGCAATACCAAACTAAACATCTACATAGGGCTGGTAAAGCCACAATACTGATATAAAAATGTACGGACTCATCTACAGGCCTCTAGGGATAACTGAACTGTATCATGGTCGGGATAGGGCCTCGACCTACCCATCAAACTTATATATAAAATGGACTCCAAGGTATAGACCTGGTAGCTTCGAAGAAGTGGAGCTTACCAACTAAGCTGATGTTTGACTTTGTCTACTGGGAAGGTCTATCCAGCTGTCTATCAGGACCTGCAGGCACAAAATGCAGCGTCCCCAGCAAAAGGGACGTTAGTACGAAATAATATACCGAGCTTGTGCGGCAACAGAATAACTGAAAGCTAAAAGTGAACTGATAATATAATAACTGAAAGTACCTGGGAGTCAAATATAATTGAAGATATGCTTACCTTCTGATACTGACTCATCTCTCTCAATATAGTAAGTAAAATAGCTGTCTGGCCCTATAAGGCTCGGTATGTGTAACTGCTCTACCGTAGTAGGCTCGCTCATAGGTTCTCGACCATACTAGGCTATGTATCTTGGCCATTCTGAGCTCGCTCATAGGCGCTCGGCCATAATAGGCTCGGTATATAACTTACCATCTGATCAGAGGTTGCCCAATAGGGGCCTACCCACCGATTATGGCTCGATGGTTGTGAAAATATTATAATACTGTATATATAGATATAGACCCTCTGCTCTCTTGACTGGAAGAAGACAATACTTAACTTAATATAAAGTCTCGATAAGGAAGGATACTGTAACTTATGAGAATAGGATAAGGTACATAAGTTCAGTAATACGAACTTCTCTTTATGCCTCGTTATCAAACTCATGTAGTTACGGGATCATGCAAAAATGAAGAAAGGTTTAGCCTAACATACATTATTACAATCTTTCCAATAACCAAGTTCAACTTCTCTTTGCACCTTAATCTACAACCACGATAATAATACTATCATTAAGTTACGAAAGGAACAACTATCGTACAACGAACGACAAGCTTATTTTATATTAAAATGAGCAGCATCTCCCCTATAATCCTTACTTCCTCCAAATTCAAGATAACACCAACAATACAAGAAAACAACAATACCAACATTTATACATTATTTTCCAACCATATATAGACCACAAAATACTACAAAACAGCCCAACACACCCCAATCTCTTCAAACACGAAACTGTCACCGTAGTAGTGTCAAACAGCCCGAAAATGTTAGGACGAACGACCAGCCCACCACCCTGAATTTATGTGGTGTTTCTCCACACCCTTCCTCCTCCAGAGCTCCTTAAAACAGTAGTAAAACACGCAGCCCAACAGCAACACAAAACAGTCCATAAAACAGTCCGCTACAAGTAAATAATTCGAACTCACGGCTTCCGATCACCGTTTCGTGAGTTCTTACAAATATAGAACGACTTACCATGAATTTATAGCAGAAAAAATGGATTAAAGAGAGAAGTAAACTTACCTTATTTATTGGATAACTCATCTCCTATCTTGGTTCTTCAAACTCTAGGTTTTACCTCCAATTAGAACTTGAAAGGGATAGAAAATCAATTAGGGTTTGTGGAAAATTTTTGGGAGGATGTTTCCATGGGTTTAGGTCTGGTTATTGTGTTCTGTAATGGTTTTTATTTTGCAGGAGATAAGCCCTTTAATTAGGCTCTTTGGTCGACCCGAAATAGCCCCTTTTTGGACTCTCATTT
Organism: Nicotiana attenuata; assembly: GCF_001879085.1. NCBI lineage: Eukaryota > Viridiplantae > Streptophyta > Magnoliopsida > Solanales > Solanaceae > Nicotiana > Nicotiana attenuata. Next base: position 192,747 of record NW_017671501.1, read on the forward strand.
AAGCAAGTAGGTGACACACCTACTTTTCACCTAGCAGCCTGTGCAGTCGCGCAAAAATGCATATATCTCTCTACTCCGATGTTGTATTGACAACCGGTTTAGTGAGTTCGAAAATAGACTCATAGATCTTCAATTTGATGGGTGGAACATCCCATAACTCTAAGTATATTGGGAGAAAATTGCAGTTACCTTTGATCAAAATTTTCACTAAACTTATGAACGTAACTTGTGATGACTTTCATCTACTTTTGTTCCACAACTCGCTTGACTTTAAAACATAACACACGAATATCATAAGACTAACATAACTCATAACATAACATCCTTATCATGTTAAGCACCTTAGTCTAACCCCAAAAGTACATGTTATAACATTCCCAACTTGTCGACTTTCAACGAAACATTGTTTTCTTCAATTTCTTAGCTTCTAAACCTTCCAACCCTCTTTGTACCCGTTGTTAATGATCTTCAATATATGTAAAATCCGAGGTAACATGATAACTTACTTTATATACTTCCAAAGATGATCTCATTTTTGGTCTTACATCAATTGACTTAGGACGTACTCTTACATACGAAAACATAGGGTGTAACAAATTTTGACACATCTTAGAAGCAAAAGCACAAGGATTTCATCATTCAATTCTCACTCAAGACACGAGTTTGGATCGTTTTGTGTTTTCCTTTGATCTAAACATTGTTATGATGAATTACTCCATATCCTTGGAGTAGTTCTCTTTAGGGTTTGATGGATTTGGTCTATTGAAACTATTTATGGATATTAATTCTAGTTTTATGCATTAAAATCATTTTGGATGTTTTAACCGTTGCATCTATATTCACTTGTTCATGTAAACGAGAGAGGCATAACTTGTGATATCTGTGCATTATATTTTGTTTATTGAAGTCATTGATTCTTCTTAGTAATCGAAAGAGGCTAGTTGAATTGTTGATTAAACTTAGTTAGGAGTATAATCAAGAGAGGTTCTCCTAAATACCAATCCACTACGAATTTTCGCATATCTTCACGAGCTTAAATTGGTTCATCTTGTGATGCTGAGACATAATCGAGAGAGGAGTTTCTACTAAACAATTGAATTAATAACCAAGTGAATTCGAGAGACGCACTTGAACATTAGTAGTGAATTATCTAGAGTTAGATCTCAAATATTTATCTTACACCTATCCTATCAGCCCTATCTTCTCCCAATTGATTACCTTCTTTGCTCATTACTTGCGTCGATTGCCATTAGCCAATAGTGTAGGTTCTTAGTTAATTTTAGTTTAAATCACATAATTCTTAACTGTTGATCATCTTGGATAGCAATCGAGCTATAAACTACGAAAATACTGTTTAACCCCAATCCTTGTGGATACGATATCTTATTTTACTATATTCGACTAGCAAGCATATTTAGTGTGTGTTTTGCGCTCGTCAATTAATGACGCGGAAAAAGCCAAAATTACTAGTTCCAGCAACAGTAACACCTTGTGAGAGAAAACATCTGTCTAACATAGATAATCAAGGGAGTCTTCGTTTCCAAATTCTCATATTAATGTTTTACAAATATAGTCCTTCAATGGAAGGCAAAGATCATGTAAATCTCATCAAAGAAGGACTGTCAAAGACACTAGTATTTTACTATCCATTAGCTGGTAAGATCATTGATAAATGCCTTATTGGAAGCTTGATGTGGATTGCAATATGAAGGGATCTTGTTTGTAGAAGCCGATACTCAAGTGGAGCTTGAAAAGTTAGGAGACTCTATTAAATCACCATGTCCATACTCTGATCAACTGCTGTATGATGTGCTTGGTTTTGCTGGTATCATTGGCTGCCCTCTTTTGTTAGTATAGGTAAACAATCTCCTTTATGTTTGGTTTAGACGGAACAATTTAAGTTATATACACAGATAATGTGAAGATCTTTTAACTTGTGATCGCAGGTTGCTTAAATTTTTACAAATTATCAATTAAAGCAAGTACTCCTTCTTTTCCAGTTTATGTGAACCTGTTTGACTGGGCATAGAGTTTAAGAAAAAACTGAAGTTTTTTAGAATTTGTGTTCCTAAACGTTAGAATATTTGTATGGCTATAATTCTCTTGAAACTTGTGGTGATAAACATGCCAGAGCAATTATGTGGTTTGATAAATGATGAAAAATGCATGATTATAGGTATAACTTCATATCAATTTGTATGTGAGTTGCAAAATATTACATGTTTATAAACATAATATATGCTCATTACATGTTTATTGTGTGTATAAAGGAGTTTGAATGGAAGTTGGCCAAAATTAGATGATTTAATGCAAAAAGAAGTTAAGAGACAAGAGCTGGGAGCGTGCCAGAATTGGTGCATTGAATGAAAGTAGGGGCGAAATGGCCAAGGAAATGAACAAAAAAACAGCGAAGTATGGAGGCTGGCACTGGACCTGGCACGCGAAAGAACAAAGAAGAAGAAAAAAAATAGCTGGGAGCGTGCGAGAAGTCGCGCGTTGCACCAACTCTAGCAAGCGAATCAACTTGTCCTTTTTGAATTAGGAGTAATCAAGGATGCCCCAGATCAACCATAAATGATATAAATACATCATAAAACGTCCTTTTGAAGGGGGGAGACAATACTTTAAGGCTAAACAACACCCAAGGAGGCAAGAATACGCTAGGATCAAGAAGGAAGATTCAACCACGAGTTTTTCTTTTCCTCTTCCAATTTTTCATTGTTGGTTATGACTTTTAGTATTGTAGTTTTATTTACTATTATGAGGAGCTAATTTATTACCTAGAGTTTTGATGGAACCTCTTGGAGGATGATTTTTTTTAATGTTTTAATGTAATTTAACTTTCGGATATATCTACTTGTTTAACTACGTGCTTATTTCAGTTGATTGAATGGTCGTCGATTGACTGTGCCTATTTATTATGTATTACTTGAGAAAGGGTATATATTTAGGTAGTTTCTTAACAATGTCACTCCCAAGGTATATAAGAGATCAATACGGCTGGTTAAAAAGCGGGATTAGAGATAACGGAGCTTTGACATGATCACAATGAGCGGTGAAAAAGTGCAAGCTAGCGTAATTAGAGAGAATATAACTAGTACATTGTTGTAGTTGCTCGAGAGAGAATTACGATAAGTCGAGTGCTCATGATCAGTATAGAATACTTAGGCAAAATTATAGGATATGTAGCGGGAAGGATTCCGACAATGGGAAAATCATAACTCTAGGCCTCATTAATCTTGTCTCTAACCCTTAGTGTCCCTAGTTGTTAATTTAATACTTTAATTTGTTAGTTAATTAGTTAGATATAAGAAGTTTAATATTTACAACTTAGGACATTGTTCGAGCTTGTATTCTTAGTGATAGTGAACAGTTGTAGCTAAATCTTAGTTCTCTGTGGGATTCGACTCCGGACACTTAGACCGGATTATATTTGCAGAGAGCGCTTATCCTTTTTAGGACTAGAGTTGGGCGTGACCAAATTTTGGCGCCATTACCGAGAACTAATGGTGTAGTTACAGCTGTATATATTGTTATGTTTCAAGTTTGAACTCTTTTTTATTTTGTTCTTTTTTTTATTTTGATATTATTTTATTTGTTGATTTGAGTAGAAACACGACATCTTGAAATTATGGGAGTTTAGGTGTTGGTAATTCTATTTTTGATCCTTACGCATATTGTAAAGGAAACTACCCATGACAGAATTATCAAAATTTTCTTGAGAGTGAGTTATGTGAGCCAACTCAATCTTATGTGTGGAATGTGAGATATGTGTGGTGGTCAAGATGGTTACTTTCATGGTTGTACTTATATTTCTTATCCTCCCCTAACCCCTTACTATGACGGTTCTACTTTTTCTTATGAAGTTAATAGGAACAAAAAATCCAGGGATGATGACCTGAAAGAGATCAAGTATATGCTAAGGTGCCTTGTGTAACAAAATAATGACAAACAATTATGGATACAAAGGCAAGAGACAACTATTCACAACTTGAAGGCTCAAGTGAGTCAAATGGTAGAAGCTTTGAATGTTCAACAAGTCAATATAGTGGATAATAGCCGAAAACGATATGAATTAGGCTCAGCAGTTGACACCCTGATGGAGGAGGTTAGAGTAGAATACCAACAACCTAGCCAACTAGAATTTGAGGATTCCGATGTTGAAGACGTGATACTAGAGTCAGCCAAGGAGAGTAAGGATACAAATTTTGTTGATTCTAGTGTCAATGATATTGATGATGTTGAAAGTCCTGGAGTTTATGTATTTGAGCACATTGGTTTTCACTCCAAGCATTTTTCCACATTGTCTATAGATGATGATATAAAAATTGAGTCATCCGAACTAATTGAGGAATCAAGGAATGAGGAACAAGGTCCCTACATTCTGGAATATTTTGTGCCTAAACGACAGGATTACATACCCCATCTAAAGGCGAAGAAGTTTAGAATAGTACAGTGGTTGTTTAGGCCAACTAGATTTGTATGATGACCCAAAAGGTCATCACTTTATTTACAAGTCAATTCTGTATTCACAGGTCTTAAAAACCTCCTTTTATCTCACCTCGATTTACTTGCGTGGTCCGGGCGTATATCCGAAACGATTTTATGTGAAAATTTGATAAAAATGCTAATTTTGCCTTTAAAAATGAATTTAAGTTGACTTCGGTCAACATTTTGGGTAAACGGACCCGGACTCGTGATTTGACGGTCCCGGAGGATCCGTAGAAAAATATGGGACTTGGGCGTATGCCCGAAATTGAATTCCGAGGTCCCAAGCCCGAGAAATAAATTTTTGAAGAAAATTGTTTAATTGAAATTTAAGAGTTTTTGGAAATTTAAATGTGTTTGAATTTGATGGTATCGGTCCCGTATTTTGGTTCCGGAGCCCGGTACAGGTCTTATATGGTATTTAAGTTGTGCCTGTAAAATTTGGTAAGAAACAAACTTCATATGACGTAAATCGGACCCTAGGTTGAAAAAATTTGAACTTTAAGAGTTCTTGAGATTTTTCTTTAATTTTGATGCTAAACTCGTAGTTCTATTTTATTTTGATGATTTGATTGCACGAGCAAGTTTGTATGATGTTTTTCGACTTGCGTGCATGTTTGGTATGGAGCCCCGAGGGCTCAGGTGAGTTTTGGATAGGCCGCGGAGTGAAACTGGACTTAGGAAAATTGCTGGTGTGTTGGAGGTCTGCAGGCTTTGCAATTGCGAAGCCTCGCTCGCAAATGCGAGCTTGCATTTGCAAAGAAACATCACATTTACGAAGATGGGCTGGGCAGGGTGACCTTCGCATTTGCGAAGTTCAATGTCGCAAATGCGACTTCAGCTGGGACCGCAATTGCGAACGGTAGTTCGCATTTGCGAAGAAAGTAGGGCAGGCCTACCTTCGCATTTGCAAAGCCCGGGCCGCAATTGCGAGTTCGCATTTGCGAACCTGACATCGCGAATGCGATATCTGCACCTGTGCAACTTATAACTTAGACGAAATTTCTTCAATTTTCAAACTTTCTCAAAACCTAAACTCTCTTGGGCGATTTTCCAAAGACAAGTTCTTCTCCAAATCATTAGTAAGTCATTTCTAACTCATTTTCTTCAATCTATAACATCTTTCTACATGATTTCAACTCAAAAATCAAGGGTTTTTCATGGGAAATTGGGTGATTTTGGGAAAACTTAGGATTTTCAAATTTTGGGGATTTGGACCTCGATTTGAGGTCCGATTTCAAAACAAATTATATATTTGAGTTCGTGGGTGAATGGGTAATCAGGTTTTGGTTGGAACCTCGGGTTTTGACCTAGCGGGCCCGGGGGCGATTTTTGACTTTTTGGGGAAAATGATAGAAAACCTATAATTTAGCATTGGGATTGAATTCTTTAGCATATATTGATGTTGTTAAATTAATTTGGGTTAGATACAAGTAAATTGGAGGCAAATTCGAAAGGAAAAGCGGTGTTTGAGGCTTGAGTTGGCCGTGGAAATTCCAGGTAAGTGTTTGGTCTAACCTTAGCTTGAGGGAATAGATGTTGTGCCTTATTTGCTATGTGTTAGTGTAGTGTACGACGTATAGGTATGGTGACGAGTATCTATACGTTGGTGTCAAGCATGCCCGTGGGTCTTATGTTATGATCGTTGTGTTTCTTACTAAGTACTATGTATGCCTAAATTGTTGATTATCCATGTTAAGTAAGATTTATGATTTTCTTCTTGGTATTTGGTTATTGTTGAGCATTGGCTCTAGTTGAGGTGCAATTGTGAAGTTGATTATTGGTACAAATTTGGTTGTAGCTGATTCCCTTGTCGGGACGTATTTAGTTCTTATTGTTGATTCCCTTGCCGGGACGTATTTATACTTATTGTCAATTCCCTTGCCGGGACGTATTTATACTTATTCTTAATTCCCTTGCCGGGAAATTGTTGTTGCTATTGTTTGGGTGAGGAAAGAGTGATAAAGCATGAAGGTGATATCGTGCACATTTATACTTATGCATATGGTGAGGAAAGAGTGATAAAGCACGAAGGGTGATGCCGTGCACATTTACATTGATATTGATACATATGGTGAGGAAAGAGTGATAAAGCATGAAGGGTGATGTCGTGCACTTTCATACTTATTTATATGGTGAGGAAGAGAGGTAAAGCATGTAGGGTGATGCCGTGCACATTTTCATTACTTGATTGCATTGGTAAGGGCTAAGAGTAAAAGCACGAAGGGTGATGTCGTGCACTTATTGCTGTTTGTTAAGATTTCTTGATGTTTTCGGTTCAAATGCCTTAATTGTCTTATCCCACTATTACTGTCATTCTTTATGTTGGTATTTCCCCCATAGCATGTTACCCCTCCCCCGTTACTTTTGAATTACTTCTATTACTGTTATTATGCTAGATACTGTGTAACTGCAGGTTAATTATTTGTTGTGTCCTAGTCTCGTCACTACTTCGCCGAGGTTAGGCTCGACACTTACCAGCACATGGGATCGGTTGTGCTGATACTACACTCTGCACTCTTTTGTGCAGATTCCTGTACTGGAGCATACAGACCTTGGTATTAGCTAAACTGTTAAATTTTGTTCTTCCGCTTTATTATTTCTGCTGTTTATAATATGTTAGCTTGCGCTTGTTAAGAGGTTAAAAGTAAAGAGGGTAAATTAATCGGAATAGTTGGCTTGCCTTGCTTTCACTAGTAGGCGCCATCACGACTCCCGAGGGTGGAAAATCCGGGTCGTGACAAGTAAGTATCAGAGCTCTAGGTTGCTTAGGTCTCACAAACCACGGATAAGCTTGGTAGAGTCTGAGGGATCGGTACAGAGACGTCTGTGCTTATCCCCCAGAGGCTACAGAGTTAGGAACAATTTCACTTCTATTCTTCTCTGTCGTGCGATTTGGTTTCTCAATGCTAATTGAACTTCTACTCTGTTCTTTCGCAGATGGAGAGAACACGTGCTTCTTCATCCGCTGACCAGCAGCCTGAGCCCCCAGCAGCAGCTCTCACGGGGGGCAAGGCCGAGGCCGAGGCCGAGGCCGTGCTAGGGGTCGAGGCAGGGGCAGAGCTCAGCCTAGAGCAGCACCACCAGCGGCGGAGCCTCAAGTTGAGTTTAATGATGAGGTTCCAGCCCAGACAGTTCCGGTGGCCCAGCTCAGGTCCCAGAGGGGTTCATTGCCACCCCAGTACTCCAGGATGCTTTGGTCCGTCTAGTGGGCCTTATGGAGAGTGTCACTCAGGCAGTCTTACTTCCTGTAGCACCAATCGCCTCTCAAGCTAGGGGAGGAGTACAGACTTCCGCTACCCGCACTCTGGAGCAGATGGCTCCCCCGTTTCAGACGCCAACAACTCAGCCAGTTGGAGCAGTTCAACCGGGTGTAGTAGCTCAGACCGGTGATGGAGTAGCTATGTCCGCCGATGCCTTGTGGAGGTTGGACAGGTTCACCAAGCTGTTCACTACTACTTAGGGTGGTACATCTTCATAAGATCCCCAGGATTACTTAGACAACTGTCATGAGGTTCTTCGGAACATGGGGATAGTGGAGACCAATGGGGTCGACTTTGCTGCTTTTCGTTTGTCAGGTTCTGCCAAGAAATGATGGAGAGATTATTGTTTGGCCAGACCAGTTGGATCACCAGCTCTCACTTGGGACCAGTTCTTATAGCTATTTCTCGAGAAGTTTCTTCCCGTCACTTAGAGAGAGGAGTACCACAGGCGGTTCGAGCGTCTCTAGCAAGGTTCTATGACTGTCACCCAGTATGAGACGAGATTTATTGATTTGTCTCGTCATGCTCTTCTGATACTTCCTACTGAGAGAGAGAGAGCGTGCAGAGGTTTATTGAGGGACTCGGTCAGCCTATTAGACTGCAGATGGCTAAGGAGACATGTAGCAAGATTTTTTTTCCAGGATGCGGCCAATGTGGCCAGGCGGGTTGAGATGGTTTTAGCTCAGGGTAGTGGTTAGGGGTCTGATAAGATGCCGCGTCATTCTGGCAGATTCAGTGGTGCCTCGTCTGGAGGCAGGGATTCTTTTGGTAGAGGCCATCCTCCTAGGCCCTTTCAGTCAGCACTTCAGGTTTCTCACGGTGCTCAAGGTGGCCGTGATTCTCACATGTAGTATTCTGATCAGTTTCCCTACAGTGCACCACCAGCTCCTATCAGTGCACCTCCGATCCAGAGTTTTTAGGGTAGTTATCCAGGCTGTCAGGGTCAGTTTTTGGGTTACCAGTCTCAGCAGCCCAAGTCTTGCTATACTTGTTGTGATACACGGCATATTACTTGGTTTTGCCCTCGAGCCTCGAGCAGTTCTCAGCACCAGGGTTCTCGTGCTATGGTTCCAGCACCGGGTGTTCCACCGCCCGCTCAGCCAGCTAGAGGTAGGGGTAGAGGTGTTAGAGGTGGAGGCCAGGCCACTAGAGGTGGAGGCCAAGCAGCTAGAGGTGGAGGCCAGCCAGCAGGAGGCTGTCCTAGGGATGCAGTTCAGAGTGGTGGGGCCCAACCCTAATGTTAGGCTATGCCAGGCAGACTTGAGGCTGAGGCCTCCGATGCAATTATCACAAGTACGATTTCAGTGTGCAGTAGAGATGCCTCAGTTCTATTTGATCCAGGGTCCACGTATTCTTATGTATCATCTTATTTTGCCCCTTATCTGGTTGTGCCTCGTGATCTTTTGAGTGCTCCTGTATATGTGTCTACACCGCTGGGTGATTCTATTGTGGTAGATCGTGTTTATCGTGCTTGCGTGGTTGTTATTGGGGGTCTTGACACCCATGTAGATCTCCTACTTCTCGATATGGTGGATTTCGATGTCATTCTGGGGATGGATTGGTTATCCCCTTATCATGCTATATTGGATTGTCATTCCAAGACCGTGACCTTAGCACTATCGGGGTTGCCTCGTTTGGAGTGGAGAGGGACCCCTGGTCATTCTACCAGCAAGGTTATTTCATATATGAAGGCTCGGCGTATGGTTGATAAGGGGTGTTTGGCCTATTTGGCGTATGTTCGTGATTCCAGTGTTGAGGTTCCCTCTATGGATTCTGTGCCCATTGTTCGTGAGTTTCCTGAGGTATTTCCTTCAGACCTACCGGGGATGCCACCCGACAGGGACATTGATTTTTGCATTGATTTAGCTCCGGGAACTCAGCCCATTTCTATTCCGCCATATTGTAAGGCCCTGCCAGAGTTGAAAGAACTAAAAGAGCAGTTACTGGACTTGCTGGATAAAGGCTTCATTAGACCGAGTGTCTCGCCTTGGGATGCGCCGGTGTTGTTTGTTAAGAAGAAGGATGGGTCGATGAGGATGTGTATAGATTACCGACAGTTGAACAAGGTCACAATCAAGAATAAGTACCCATTGCCGAGGATTGATGATTTGTTTGACCAGCTTCAAGGTGCCCAAGTGTTTTCTAAAATCGACATGAGATCTGGCTACCATCAGTTGAAGATTAGGGCATCCGATGTCCCTAAGACAGCTTTCCGCACTCGGTACGGGCATTATGAGTTCTTGGTGATGTCATTCGGGTTGACAAATGCCCAACAACATTCATGGATTTGATGAACCAAGTGTTCAGGCCTTATCTGGATTCCTTCGTGATTGTCTTCATTGACGATATTTTGATCTATTCCCGCAGCCGGGAGGAGCACGCGCAGCATCTTCGAGTCGTTCTTCAGACTCTGAGGGATAGTCAGTTGTACGCTAAGTTTTCGAAGTGCGAGTTTTGGTTGAGTTCATTTGCATTCTTGGGCCACGTTGTATCAACAGAGGGTATTCAGGTGGATCCGAAGAAGATAGAGGCAGTCAAGAACTGGCCTTGACCCGCATCAGCTACAGAGATCCGGAGTTTCTTGGGTTTGGCAGGTTATTACCGTCGGTTTGTGGAGGGGTTTTCATCTATTGCAGCCCCGATGATCAGGTTGACCCAGAAGGGTGCCCAATTCAGGTGGTCGGACGAGTTTGAGGCGAGCTTTCAGAAGCTCAAGATAGCTTTGACCACGGCGCCGGTGTTGGTATTGCCTACGGTTTCAAGATCTTATACAGTATATTGTGATGCATCGCGTATTGGACATGGTGCGGTGTTGATGCAGAATGGCAAGGTTATTGCATATGCTTCGCCACAGTTGAAGATCCACGAGAAGAATTATCAGTTCATGATTTGGAGTTAGCAGCCATTGTTCACGCGCTGAAGATTTGGAGGCATTATTTATATGGCGTGTCGTGCGAGGTGTTACGGATCATAAGAGTTTGCAATACTTGTTCAAGTAGAAGGAGCTAAATTTGAGGCAGAGAGGTGGTTGGAGCTGTTGAAAGACTATGATATCACCATCTTGTATCATCCGGGATATGCCAATGTAGTGGCCGATGCATTGAGTAGGAAGTCAGCAGTATGGGCAGCCTTGCGTATATTCCAGTCGGTGAGAGGCCGCTTGCTTTGGATGTTCAGGCTTTAGCCAATCAGTTTGTGAGGTTGGATGTTTCTGAGCCCAGTCGTGTGCTAGCTTGCACAGTCGCTCGTTCTTCATTATTGGAGCGTATCCGTGATCGGCAGTATGATGATCCTCATTTGCTTGTCCTTAGAGACACAGTGCGGCACAGAGGTGCCAAGCAGGTTACGGTCAGAGATGATGGAGTTCTGAGGATGCAGGGTCGTATTTGTGTGCCTAATGTGGATAGACTTCGTGAGTTAATTCTATAGGAGGCTATAGTTCCCGGTATTCTATTCACCCGGGCGCCGCTAAGATATATCAGGACTTGCGGCAGCATTATTGGTAGAGTAGGATGAAGAAGGACATTGTTGCCTATGTAGCTCGGTGTTTGAATTGTCAGCACGTAAAGTACGAGCATCCGAGACCTGGTGGTTTGTTCCAGAAGATTGAGATTCCCGAGTGGAAGTGGGAGCGTATCACTATGGACTTCGTTTGTTGGACTCCCGCGGACTCATAGGAAGTTCGATGCGGTATGGGTTATTGTTGATAGGGTGACCAAGTCAGCGCATTTCATTCCCGTGGAAGTTTCCTATTCCTCGGAGCGGTTGGCTGAGATCTATATCCGGGAGATTGTTCGTCTTCATGGCGTGCCCATGTCTATCATTTCTGACCGGGGTACGCAGTTTACCTCGCATTTTTGGAGGGCAGTTCAGCGTGAGTTGGGTACTCGGGTCGAGTTAATCAAAGCATTTCATCCTCAGACGGACGAACAGTCCGAGCGTACTATTCAAATTTTGGAGGATATGCTCCGAGCATGTGTTATTGATTTTGGAGGTTCTTTGGATCAGTTCTTGCCATTAGCAGAGTTTGCCTACAACAACAACTACCAGTCGAGCACTCAGATGGCCCCCTATGAGGCATTATATGGTAGGCGGTGTCTGTCACACCTCCTTTTTTACACACCCCGAAGGCGTATATAAAGGGAGTTTTTCAAATTTAAGTGACATTATCCGAAATGGGATTATTTATTTATTTATTTTTATTCAGAGTCGCCACTTGGGATAGTTTATTTGGTGTCCCAAGTCACCGGTTTATTTTAAATCCCAAATCGAGGAAATTTTGACTTTCCTTTTGAAGTCTGCGAACCAGAAATTCTGAATAAGGAATTCTGTTAACCCTAGAGAAGGTGTTAGGCACCCCCGGATTCCGTGGTTCTAGCACGGTCGCTTAAACTATTATAATTGGCCTATTATCTGATTTTAATACATGTTTTAACCTATGGTTCAATTTTAACTCTACTAGTCTATCTGCACGTGCGTTGCACGTGTATTCTATTTTTTTTTTAGAGTATATCAAAAAAGATAATGCATATTCCATATCATTTTTTTGTAGAGTATCTAAAAATAGTTAAATGTATACATATTCAAATAATATTTGAATTAATTATAATGTAGCAAAAGCTAGCATTCTCTTGTAATCTTAACATCTTTCATGAATAAAGTCAGCAAATATGCTCTTCAACCAACGCTATCTTTGTTCTTCTAGCCATCATGGTGTTAATTGTACTTAATGTTAGACGCAACATTCTATGAACAACTTTATGATATCTCCATGTCCTTTGGCCATAATAATATCAATTAATATAATTATCTTCTCAAGGTTTCTTTTCTACAATATTCAAGCCTCAACCAACTATCTTTGTTCTTATAGTCATCATGGTATCACTTATACTTCAGTATATTTCCCTTCTTAAATTGATTGCTCTAGTAGATGATGTCGGAAGCGACATTCTACGAATAACTTTCTAATCTTCTCTATATCCTTCAGCCATAATAATATCAATTGTGTTTTTGTATAATTATCTTCTCAAGGTTGATTACTCTTTTTTACAATATTCAAGGCTCATTTTTTTTAGTTTAATGTAAATATCATGCATAAAATCTTTAGCTTCATAATTTATACCTATAAGTGATATTTATATATACATGGATAAGTGTTAGAATTCAAATCTCATCATTAGATATGAAAGGTTGAATTGCATAATGGGTCACTTTTTATCTAACGAATAAACATTAAGTACTCAAGTAAGATAAAATTAACAGCAAAGATCCATATTATCTCCTTTAGTATTCAAAATTATTCAATTTCTTTTTCTTCAATAAACTCTTAGAGCTTAATATATCTTCTTAGGATGACCATGATTTTTTCTTTATATATTAGCCTTATCACAGTAAGGAGAGTTCCTTCTCTTTCTATTTAAGTAAATGAGGCTTAGTTAGAAAGGCAACATAACTTTAACAAATATATTTATAAGTTGTGAAACAAAAAATAAAATAAAAGGGAACTTAGATAAAAAGGAAAGTATAGAAGGGATTGATACATTTATCAACACGATTACAAAAGATTTTATTACAAAGATTTTTGATATTTTATTAGAGTTGTCTTATAATTTATTTCACATGAAGAAGCTTGGAATACATTAAAAAGATAGCTAAAGAAGAAATAATCAAACTTCACCGCACCATCAAAGGATGTGGTGCAGTGGACGGGACTGCTCCTTCCTTAACCAGAGGTCTCGAGTTCGAGCCATGGGTATGAAAAAATCCTTGGTAGGGAGCGCTTCCCCCCGAAAAGGGGCCCTACGCGGCGCGAATCCGGATATAGTCGGGCTCCAATGCGTGTACCGGACACCGGGTGGGAAACCCAAAAAAAAAAAAAAAAAATTCACCGCAAAGAAGAAGAAAAGGTATGATAATTATAGTTCCTACTAAACTTAGAGGTGCAATCTTTTGATTTTGTAAGAGTTTTTTCACTCTTGATGAATTTTATTTTATTCAGATCATTTTTTATGAAAGCAGATGGCAAACATCCACTTATGATGCAGATGTCTAGATATACCTAACCTCTTCATGCTAGAAAATAAACATAGTGTTTAAAATAAAAGGTTAAATAAATAATTTTTTGGTTGAATATATTTAATACTACATAAAGATGTATTATAACTTTGGCACTTTAAAAAATTTAGAAAAATATTGTAAAAGAAATGATTATTGACTCACAATGAAGTAAAATACAACTCTATATTTCAAAACAATTTCATTGGTACTAAAAGTTTAAGAAAAAAAATAATAAAACTAAAATATGAATAAAAATAAAAGTGATTCTATCAAAATATTTTGGAAAAATAAAACTCCATCGATACAATTTGTTTGGCATATATCGATTAGACTCAAAATTAAAAGAAAACAATCTTAAAGACACTTAAACTAAAATATGAATAAAAGTACAAAGCGATTCTATCAGAAAATTTGAAAAAACTCTTGCAGAATAAAAGATTATTCGACTCACTCAACAAATACTTTGGAAAAACTATAATCAAAAAATTAAATGACAATTTATCTCACAAAAAAAAAAAAAAAAACTTTATCGACACAATTTGTTCGGCATATATGGAATAGACTCAAAATTTAAGAAAACCATATTAAAGACATATAAATATGAACAAAGTACAAAAGCGATTCTATCAAAAAAATTGAAAACACTCTTATTCAAAAAAAATGTAAATAGAACTCTATCGGCCAATTTGTTTGGCATATATGTCTATTAGACTCAAAATTTAGACATACTTACATACTAAAGACACATTAACTAAAATATGAATAAAGTAGAAAAGTGATCTATCACAAATTCATAATAATAGTAATATAGTCAGAATCTAAAATAAAAATAATGGGTAAGTATAGAAACGTGTCCGTTTTTTTTAAGACAAAAAAAAAAAATCACGTTTAAACCTATCAAATGCAACTAAATCAATATCAAGTGATAGATAAAGTAAAAGAAACCTGTGCTTTCAATGAATCCAGACACAAATTTGCGCTCTTTGTCTTGCGCTAATATACAACAACAACAACAACAACCCAGTATAATCTCACGCGTGGGATCTGGGGAGGGTAGTGTGTACGGAGATCTTATCCCTACCCCGGAGGGTAGAGAGGCTGTTTCCGAAAGTGTCTTGTGCTAATATATATTTGCTTTTGTTATATCATCCAATTACGGATATAATCGTAATAAGTTTATTATATGTAATTCCGTAGAATCATATATCTACACAACGAAGGAGCACGGGAGAAAAAGAGAGGGAGAAAACCTGATTATAATCTTGAAAAGGAACTGTCAAAGTGCGAAGGGAAAGCGAGTGACTGAATATTAAAGACCTCAGAGTACCGAGTGAGTGGATATCAAAGATCTCTTTCAATTTCAAAATTACCAAATTGGAGTTGAGAGGAACTAAGTGAGGAGATCGACTTGTGTAGTAAAACCAAAAATTGTCTGTAAACAAACATCATTAGAATTAAAACAAAATATACCTTTCAAGAAGGAACACTATACTACGGTCCTGCTATAGTCCAATGCAGACAGCAACGTGAAGAATATATTTGTTGTCTTTTACGTTTAGGTTCCTGTTTTGCTGTTGTCTCTCTTTCCTATTCTCAACGCTTTCTTTCCCGTTGTGAGAAGACAGACGTTGTAAGAAGACATAAGGCAATTTTTGGGAGGTTAATCAAGCGTTGCCTTCTTTATTTATTGAAGCGTTACCTTGGAAATCAGGCGTTATTTTTTTTTTCAAATTAGTGTTTAGATTTTTAGAAGGGTAAATCAGTAATTTAACTTTTAACTTCATGGCTTCATGCTTTTAATATAGTATAGATAACCGCCTTTATTTAATTATTTTTTTAGGAAAGATTCAACGTCATCTAAAACACGTCTTGAACCACGTCACATAAATGCACCCGCGGTCCACGACACATTTTATCTAACATTGTTGAGATTTGGATTTGGGTCACATAAATGCACACCCGAGTTTAGGAAAGTAATTTTTTTTTAAAAATGACGCGCCTAAAGCAACTACGCACTTTCAACTTTGTGAGGGCCATGGAAAATTCAACTAAATGGCACACCTCGATTTCTAAGGATTTAAATATTAATCAAGCGAGGGCCATGCATTTTGAGATTTTATTTGGCGCGGCACACCTCGATTCTAATTTTAAAGGAAAATTCAAGCTAAGCTTTTGAGGGCCATAGACTATTTATCTAATATGGCACGCCCCATCTAAATAAACAAATTATCCTTTTTATAACCATATTGATTGCAGGGCTGTTATCTACGAAGGGTTGCTGGGCTTCTGGACATAGAAGAGGCCTAGAAGGAGAAACGCGTGAAGGGCAGCCCTGACCGGTTAAATTCTTTATACTGACTGGGCCAACGTTGAGCCCAAATCACAAGACAATAGGCTGTACAAAAAATTACTTAAACACAAATTAATCAAAGCTCAAGACATTCGAAAATTGAATTAACATCTTTCAAAGAGACTTCTATCAAAACCTAATCTTATTGAACTAATCAAGCTCTTTTAAGATCATGGACAAATACTGAAAACCCGGGGGTGTCATATTGAACCCACACGAGAACCAAAATTCATGGTTGTAGATTGGTCTTCTCTGGGCTTCAAGTTAAGCCCAACAGCCTCAACACTTTGCATTTTTAGCATACGTTTGAAGATAAAACAAATGACATTTTTATGACATTAAAACCTAAACCTTTTAACTACACCACAAGCCTTTATGATGAAGAAGGGACAAGAGCATGCTTTCGTTTTCAAGACAAAGAGAACCTTTCATTCTAAAAGAACATGCAAACCATACAGAATCTGAAAATCAAAATCACTACTAATCATCATTTGAAGTAGCACCTTTGGGTAGTTTCAACAGAGTAATGCATCCATTCGAGTCTGCATATCAAAATACAATACCATATGTTAAGTTTGTTCAAAGGCCTAAACTAACATTTGACAAAGGCAGACAACCACAAGTTTACTAACAAAACCTCATGTTCAACTTCTGAACACCATACTCGAGTTGAAACCAACAATAACAAAGCAAAGGTTAAATATATTTAACAACAATTTGTGTCAGCTCACAACTCAAAAGACAACAATCAAATGAGCTTAACGACTTTACAGATGCCTTAATAGTAACAACTTAATGAGCATATAAACACATAACAAGACTTTAATGAACATAAAATCAAAATACTCTAAGGTAAACTGCTATGAAACATGATATCATCCTCATTTCATTTCCACTTTAACATGCCATTTGAGGTTGGATAAGTACCTGGTTACAGCAATAAACAAAGTAAATAAGCTGAAGAATTTAAGATGAAGCAGCAGCAATAGTGAGCAATGGAAAACAGCCAAACAAACAGCAATTAACCAGCCTTCGACCCAGCTTCAAACCCCAGAATCAATACCAGTTTCAGAGCCTTTGAAAAATCTGACTAAAAGGGGACTTAAGAACCAGACAACTCTATGCAAATTTTAGTGTTTTCAGAGCTTGGAAATGATCCAGCCGTTTTGTTATTTTTCAGTGTTTTTCTATCTCTCAAAATCTGATTTGCTAATGAAGAAAGGGTGCTAGGCAAGCTTTTAGGGCAGCATAAAGAAATCAGTTTTTGCACTTAAAACCTTTTTGAATTTTCATTTTTGCTTAGATACCCTTAGTGTAAAAATTAGATTTTCAAGTAAGTCCCAAAGGCAGCTTCCTAGCAGCTTCCTCAATCAGTTATTAGAGATTCCCCTAGCCTAAATTCCTAAACTACCCCTTAAGAACCCTGTTTTTACCCCTGAAGCCAAACAGACATGGGTCAAATGACCCAATTCAAAATGTTATGGGTCTATAAATCCGGGTTTTGGGCTTCGAATTTTCAAGGTCTGAGTCCAATTGAACTCAGGCAAAACCAACAGCCCAAAAGGCTTGCAATGTCATAGAGACTCTGAAAACCTGAGCCCCATAGAAATAGTAGAGACAGAAAAACCCAACCTCATACAAACTCAAAACCAGAAAAACAAACTAAACAAATCTAAAAATACATGCAAACACGGATGGCTTGAAGAAATAAAAGAAAATCAGAAAAACAAGAATCAGAAAAATAAAAGAAAGAAACAGAAGAAGATAAGAAGAGAACTACAAATGGAATTTAAATAACCGAAAATAAAGAAAAATACTTAAAAAGTGGCCCCGACAGTAGAAACTTTTAAAAGAACCTTCAAAATTTCCAATTTTTGGCCGAGTTTGACCTTAATCGTGTGTTCTTATCAAGAACACACAAATAAAATCAAACTAAACCTAAATCCTCACTGAAATCTCGATTTTGAGGTCTTTGAGATTTTTAGGGTTCAAACCTTCGATTTAAGATTCGAAGAATTTGGGACAGATTCGAGGGAAAAGAAGTAAAGATTGGGGAAGAGGAGGTGATGGGGGTTCTATGGTGTTAATTTGGGGCGATTTGGGGGCGCCGCCGCCGGCTGGACACGATGGAAAATGGGGCGGCAGATTAGGGTTCTGGTTTGGTTCTCTGATGATGGGAAGTGAGAGAGACGGGCTTGAGGGCGGGGGGGGCGGGGGGGGTTAGGCTTTAGGACAGTTTTATATTAGAAAGGAGTTCAGTTCTGAGCCGTTCGATCAAGGGGAGATCGATGGCTCAGATTAAAGGGGAATCAAAACGTGGTCGTTTGGTTTTGAATGGGGGCAGACCGGATATCACATGGTTTTGGACCGGATCAGCCGGATTTGAACGGGTACAGGGGGGAATTTGGTTTGGGCTTGGGAAAATTCAAGTTTTGGCCCAAATCCGAATCTTTTACTTCTTTTCCTTTCAAATCCCTTTTTATTTCTAAAATTCCTTTCTCTTTCTTTTTAATTAAGAATAAAACCTAAATTAAATCTCAAAACTAGATTATCTTATAAAATTAAATTAATTAACTCTAAATAATAATTACCACAAATAATTAAATACCAAATTAAAAGAAAAACTACCAAAATTTGAAACTCAAATTAAAAATGCAAAAAAATGAGTTATTTTTTGTGATTTTCCATTTTTGTAAAACACTAATTTACTAATTAATCAAGACAAATGTAAAATTAAGTCCTAAATGCAAATGCAATGTATTTTTGTATTTTTATGATTTAAATAAAATTAAACATGCACACAAAATGCAAACAAACAGAAAAATTCTACAATTATTCTTAAATAACAAATAATTTAAAAGGAAAAAATCTAATTTTGGGAGTTCTATAGGAGTAATTCATGTGAAGCAAAAATCACATGCTCACAGCTGCCCCTTTTTTCTCGGAGACACGAAGGGTTTTCGGGCAAAGATAAAATGAGCAATTATGAGAAAGTTTTGCCCGTTTGACACTCCATGAGAAGCATTTTGAAAGGAGTCTAACCGAACCTTGCTTCAAAGGTTGCCTACATATCCTTGGCTATAAAGGAATCAGGTCAGTGTAGTTCTGGAAGTTTTGGTAGCTGGGACTACCGGGAAGCTGTGATTTCACTGTTGCTGCTGCTGCTACTGCTTGCTGAACTCCTTATTACACCAAAATGGAAAATAAAAAGCTAAGCTAACTAATCCTATCAGCTACGAGTTACAAGATTCCTATCTATAAATCTCTTGAAGCTTGATCTTGAGTCTTAGCTGGTTCTTGTTGTGGACTTCGATCTGAATCTTGATGCTCGTCATCTGTAAGTGCTGGTTCTTTCTTCAGCTTTGGATCAAGGCGGGACATGCAATGGTTGTGACTTCAATCATATCTTGAGCAGTCCGCATCTTTCTCCGTTTCAACCTTTGAGTTCACTTCTTTTTTGTTCTTTTTCTTCTTTTCTTTGTTCTGGATTGCGAATTATTCTTTTGGTCATCTCAAACCCTGTGCCTCGAGGTCAAACCTGCTCAGACACCAAAACAGACAAATGAACGAAATTTTTCTTCTCCAGTTTTCACTAGGAAAATTTCGTGAGTTATTTGTAACTAAGATATAAACCTTTTTTTTTGAAAGCGATAAAATAAGGATGGCGTGTCTTTTAAAAGGAAAAAGAGTGACTAGGTAATGGAGGCCCTATGTCTAAAAAATCTCAACTCAGGGATTGGAGCCCTAATGTTGGCAAAAAAGGCGACTAGGGAATGGAGGCCCTATGTCTAAAATCTCAACTCAGGGATTGGAGCCCTAATGTTGGCAAAAAAGGCGACTAGGGAATGGCGGCCCTATGTCTAAAATTCTCAACTCAGGGATTGGAGCCCTAATGTTGGCAAAAAACGCGACTAGGGAATGGAGGCCCTATGTCTAAAATTCTCAACTCAGGGATTGGAGCCCTTGTTGGCAAAAAAGGCGACTAGGGAATGGAGGCCCTATGTCTAAAGCAAAAAAGGCGACTAGGGAATGGATGCCCTATGTCTAAAATTTTCAACTCAGGGATCGGAGCCCTAAAGTTGGCAAAAAAGGCGACTAGGGAATGGAGACCCTATGTCTAAAATTCTCAACTCAGGGATTGGAGCCCTAATGTTGGCAAAAAAGGCGACTAGGGAATGGAGGCCCTATGTCTAAAATCTCAACTCAGGGATTGGAGCCTTAATGTTGGCAAAAAAGGCGACTAGGGAATGGAGGCCCTATGTCTAAAATTCTCAACTCAGGGATTGGAGCCCTAATGTTGGTATAAGGCGACTAGGGAATGGAGGCCCTATGTCTAAAATCTCAACTCAGGGATTGGAGCCTTAATGTTGGCAAAAAAAGCGACTAGGGAATGGAGGCCCTATGTCTAAAAATCTCAACTTAGGGATTGGAGCCCTAATGTTGGCAAAAAGGCGACTAGGGAATGGAGGCCCTATGTCTAAAATCTCAACTCAGGGATTGGAGCCTTAATGTTGGCAAAAAAGGCGACTAGGGAATGAAGGCCCTATGTCTAAAATCTCAACTCAGGGATTGGAGCCCTAATGTTGGCAAAAAGGCGACTAGGGAATGGAGGCCCTATGTCTAAAAATCTCAACTCAGGGATTGGAGCCCTAATATTGGCAAAAAGGCGACTAGGGAATGGAGGCCCTATGTCTAAAATCTCAACTCAGGGATTGGAGCCTTAATGTTGGCAAAAAAGGCGACTAGGGAATGAAGGCCCTATGTCTAAAATTCTCAACTCAGGGATTGGAGCCCTAATGTTGGCAAAAAAAGCGACTAGGGAATGGAGGCCCTATGTCTAAAAAATCTCAACTCAGGAATTGGAGCCCTAATGTTGGCAAAAAAGGCGACTAGGGAATGGAGGTGCTATGTCTAAAAATCTCAACTCAGGGATTGGAACTCTAATGTTGGCAAAAAAGGTGACTAGGGAATGGAGGCCCTATGTCTAAAATTCTCAACTTAGGGATTGGAGCCCTAATGTTGGAAAAGCATAAAAGTAGAGGTTGGGGTCCTAAACTACCATTTTTTTTGAATTTTCTTCTTTTCTCTCTTTTTTTTCATTTTTCATTTCATTTTTAGTAAAATGCAGGAAAGAATTTGGAGGAAACTTCCCTTTTGGGTTGATTATTGCTACAAAGCTGTTTGCTAGCTTTTGCGCATCTCTTTTTTCTTTTTGGTTGCACCTGCTTCTTGCGCGGTTGCTTTGGATTACACCTGTTTCAATTTTTTTAAACAAAGAACAATTGTTAGTTTGAAACGGTGGTTGATTTTGTGGCCTTCGTTGTTTTTGATCACTTGATCTCGGCCCAACTCTTTTGGTGAGAACCTCTGCTGCTTGCTGGCTTTTCTTAAGATTGATCTCTCTCCTAAAACCGAGGAACTCAACTTTTCAAAATTTCTCATGACGGCTCAACCGTATGGGGCTTTGGCCCTTTCACTTTATTCATCCTCTGGGGGCTTTTGACTTTGGATTTATTTTTATTTTCAACAAATCTGATTTTAGAGCATCGGCTATCATGGCCAGTCAGGATCAACTTGATGCACCCGCTGAGGCTGGGTACTTTTCTTTGGACTTGGCTTTTATTAAGCAGAACCCTGTAAAACCAATCT
This sequence comes from Nicotiana attenuata, assembly GCF_001879085.1. NCBI lineage: Eukaryota > Viridiplantae > Streptophyta > Magnoliopsida > Solanales > Solanaceae > Nicotiana > Nicotiana attenuata. The sequence goes on from NW_017671501.1 coordinate 214,554, forward strand.
TGCCACCTTTTCTTAGTATTAGTCCCGGAAATAGAGTTAGACCGAAAGGGATTCAAGGAAAAGTAATCAAAGGACAAGAAAGTGAATTTAAAGAGAAGTGTCCCTTTCGGGAAGGAAGGAAGGACTTATCTGAGGTGCATGGGGACTTCAATAGACATGACATGCTTGTTGGACTGGATGCCCGATCTGCACAACCATCCAACTTCTCATAAACCCAATGCGACCCGTGCGTTAAAATCGAGAAACCTTGCTAGGACTCTTTCAATACCAATGGTGGTGAGGGGTTTCTTCTTTTCGATCGACGGCGCCCTTTGCGGGTTTTTGCCAATTGAGCTATCTCATTTCTCTTCTCACCATCGCCTTATAGTGCTCCTTACGAGTTTTCACTAAAAAGACTCTCTCATTTTCAATTTCTCTGCTCACCATCGCCTTACGGTGGCCATAGGTTTTCACCAACAAGACTCTCTCATTTTATTTCTCTCATCTTGATTGCATCGGATCCAAACAATTGTGTTATCCAATTTTGAAAACCTTTTGCCGATTGATCGGAAGGACTTGAACAAGGTTTGGGTAAAAAGAATTTGGATCGAATTACAACTTTGGAACCGTTCGGGCGGGATCATCGCCGAACCATTATAACATCTGCCCCAGTTTCACTTTTGGGGAAAATTGGATTTTTATTTTGGTGTGACTGAACCCCAGAGAGAGGCTGCCTACGTATCCTTTCGGAATCAAGTCGAACGTAGTTCAGGGAAACATTTTGTTTTTTTGTTTTTCTTTTCATTTTCTTCTCTACTTTTTTTTCTTCTTTTTTTTCATTTTTTCATCATTTTTTTTACAATCGTCTTCGAGTTCCAAAGAGGGTAATGAAAGAAAGATAACCAGCTCGAAGGGTTAGCAAAAGATTGGAGTGTTTGGGGTAGCGAGAATGAAAGCCTTCGTCATCTCAATCGGATAATGCTATTTCTGCAGAAGGATTAGACATAGTACCTTTTGACTGCATCTGCATTCACAACTGTTTCAGGGTCATTTCCTTCAATGTCTCCCAGATACAATGCCCCTTTTGGCAACAATTTTCTGATAATGTACGGGCCTTTCCAGTTAGGAGCAAATTTTTCTTTTGCTTCCTGATGATGGGGAAGGATACGCCTTAAAACGAGTTGCCCCACTTCAAAGTTTCTAGGCCACACTTTCTTGTTGTAGGCACCGGTCATTCTTTGTTGATACAACTGCCCGTGGCAGACTGCGGCCATTCGTTTTTCATCGATCAGGGTTAACTGTTCCAGACGGGTTTTGACCCACTCAACGTCTTCAATTTCAGCTTCAACAATCATTCAGAGAGAAGGGATTTCAACCTCCGTGGATATTACGGCTTCAGTGCCATAAACCAAAAGGTACGGGGTTGCTCCAACCGATGTGCGCACAGTAGTGCAATACCCCATCAATGCAAAAGGCAACTTTTCATGCCACTGCCTGGAACTTTGAATCATCTTTCTCAAAATCTTTTTGATGTTCTTGTTTGCTGCTTCGACGACACCATTGGCTTTGGGACGATAAAGAGTAGAGTTACGATGTGTTATCTTGAATTGTCCGCATATCTCCCCCATCAAATGACTATTCAAATTTGCACCATTATCCGTAATGATATTTGCAGGAATACCAAAATTGCAGATGAGGTTGGAATGCACGAAGTCTACCACCGCTTTCTTGGTGACAGATTTGAGAGTAATTGCTTCAACCCACTTTGTGAAGTAGTCGATAGCGACCAATATGAATCTATGCCCATTTGAAGCTTTCGGCTCAATCGGCCCAATGACGTCCATGCCCCAGGCAACAAATGGGCAAGGTGCTGACATGGGATGCAGTTCCGTAGGTGGTGCATGAATCAAATCACCGTGCACCTGACATTGATGACATTTCCGGATGAAACTGAAGCAGTCTTTTTCCATAGTCATCCAGTAATAACCCGCTCGAAGGATTTTCTTTGCCAAAACATACCCGTTCATGTGGGGTCCGCACACTCCTGCGTGCACTTCATACATGATTCTTCCGGCCTCTTCNTTTGAGCGAGGTCAAAGTCTGACTTGCCAATTTGGGCGAAATCAGTTTTGACTTGTAAGCTCATATATTACTTCCGCTTGGTGATGGACAGGGGCCGTAGGAGCGTCAATTTTGAGCGAAGTCGGAAATATGACCTGAGGTCAAATTGTTACCCATCATAAATTCGAACAAGATCGAATTTCACTCACTTGGCGATGGCCGATAGCCGTAAGGGTGTAAATTCGAGCGAGGTCGAAATTGTAACCCGCTGTGAGTTTGAGCGAGGTCGAACTTTATTTTCACTTGGCGCCGGCCGACGGCTGTAAGGGTGTAAATTCGAGCGCGGTCGAAATTGTAACCCGTTGTGAGTTCGAGCGAGGTCGAACTTTATTTTCACTTGGCGAAGGCCGATGGCCGTAAGGGTGTAAATTCGAGGAAAACCGAAGTCGGGCTGTGGCTGGATAATGCTTACCAGTGGGTGAGATCAAGATTGCCCCAATTCCAACACCTTTTGCGTTCATAGCTCCATCAAAGAACATTTTCCAAGCATTATTATCTTCGGATATTGACTCAACTGAATTTACCTCCTCATCCGGGAAGTAGGTGCTCAAAGGTTGGTATTCATCGTCAACCGGGTTTTCAGCCAAGTGATCCGCTAAAGCCTGCGCTTTCATCGTCGTGCGGGTGACATAGACTATGTCAAATTCAGTGAGCAGGATCTACCATTTTGCTAACCTTCCCGTGGGTATTGGCTTCTGGAATATGTACTTTAAAGGGTCCAACTTGGTAATGAGATAGGTGGTGTAGGCCAACAAGTAATGCCTCAGCTTCTGAGCAACCCAAGTCAGAGCGCAGCAAGTCCTTTCCAACAAGGTATATTTAGCTTCATAACTGGTGAACTTTTTACTCAAATAATAGATCGCCTGTTCTCTTTTCCCGGTCACATCATGTTTCCCGAGGACACAGCCAAAAGAATTTTCCAAGACCGTCAGATATAAGAACAGAGGTCTCCCTGGCTCAGGTGGGACCAGGACTTACGGGTTCGACAGATATTCTTTGATTTTATCAAAAGCTTCTTGGCACTCGTCTGTCCATTTGATCGCGGCATCTTTCTTCAAAAGCCTAAAGATGGGTTCACATGTGGAAGTCAACTGAGCTATGAATCGGCTAATGTAGTTGAACCTTCCCAGCAGGCTCATAACATCTTTCTTGGTTCATGGAGGAAGCAAATCTCGAATGGAGTTTATCTTTGTTGGGTCTAACTCGATGCCTCTCTGACAGACTATGAATCCCAAAAGCTTGCTAGAAGGAACCCCAAATGCGCATTTGGCTGGGTTTAGCTTCAGATCATATTTACGTAGCCGCTCGAAGAATTTTCTCAAGTCCCGAACGTGGTCGTCCTGGGTCCTGGATTTGATGATCATGTCGTCCACATACACCTCTATCTCTTGGTGCATCATGTCATGAAAAATGGCAGTCATGGCCCTCATGTAGGTTGCCCCGGTGTTCTTCAGACCAAAAGGCATGACCCTGTAACAGTATGTTCCCCAGGGTGTGGTAAAAGCTGTCTTTTCTGCATCCTCTTCATCCATCAACACCTGGTGATATCCTGCATAAAAATCCACAAAGGACTGTATCTCATGTTTGGCGCAGTTATCAACAAGGATGTGGATGTTCGGCAAAGGGAAATTATCCTTAGGACTTGCTTACTTTCTTTTCTTTTGTTGGACAGGGGGATAGTCGGGGTAAGTTGGCAACTTATGAACCACCAAATCAACACTTAGTCCTGGCTTGTCATCGTATGACCAAGCAAACACATCTTTGAATTCAAACAAGAGTTGGATCAGTGCGTCCCGGGTTTTTTCATCTACGTGAATGCTTATCTTGGTTTCCCTGACTTCTTCAGAATTACCCAAATTAACCGGCTCGGTATCATTTAAGTTCGACTTAGGTTTATTCTCAAATTGTTCCAATTCTCGATTTATTTCCCTAAAAGCCTCTTCTTCATCATATTCCGGTTCTTGGTTCATTATTTCACAGTTAGACAGCGTGTTTAGATCTGGGCATGAAGTCCGCAAGCATGTCATGTCATTTAAAGCCGCATTATTTGAACTGAAAGAAGAATAAGAGAAAGAATAACAAAAATCAGAAAGAGTAGAGAGATGAACAATGAAATATTGATTTCATTTCATTGAATTTGAAGATAACAGGGTTTACATTGGAAAATTAAAGACAGGAAACTAAAGAAAACACCCGAGTTACACCCTAAAATAACTCGTGATGCAGTAAAAGTGGCAGGACTGGACTACCGGAATTCCCGCCTGATAGGGAACGGGGTAGCCTTCCAATTTTGCAATTTTGCATTGGGTCCCATGTATAGCACCTCAGCGGCGCTTGAGCCTTCTCCCGGCTGAACTATGTGGGTTTCGTAAAGCATTTGCCTCATCGCCCCATATATTTCTTCTCTCTCTTCGGCCGTGAAGGCCTCATCTTCCTCTTCCTCATTGTACCTGGGCATGACAAATGTTCTATAAAGATGCAGAACCGGCTGAGGCAAGTCCTAACAATCGCTCTTTCGTATATCTGCCCAGGTCTCATCAGCTGGCGTGGCTTGGAAGCCCACACCAAAGCGCTTCTTGCTAACAGACAGAGTGACAGGTTCAGTAATTCCGTGCAATGAAGTCCCGAGCCCCTTCCCGGGCTTGTAACCATGTCTGACCATTTCTTTGGCAACCATAATTGATGCACTGGAGAGAAAGGGTTGAGGGCAGGGTTTTCCTTCTTCAGATTGGTCCGCGACTGACGGGACTGACGGGTTTTCCACCACTTCAAAAGCTTGATAAACTATATGTTCACTTCTTTCTCTAGCTTCAAGACACGGGACTGACGGGTCCCGGTAGATCGACTGCTCATCTTCCTCGTGAACTACAATCTCCTGATCTTCATGTTCGAATTTCACCATCTGGTGGAGAGTAGAAGGCACAACCCCTGCTGCGTGAATCCATGGTCTTCCCAAGAGGAAATTATAGGAAGTATTTATGTCCAAGACCTGAAAGGTCACCTCAAAGTCCACCGGGCCAATAGTCAAAATCATATCAATTTCACCAATAGTATCTCTTTTGATGCTGTCAAAGGCACGCACACAAATGTTGTTGGGCCTACCGATCTCCATTCGCTGCAGAGTTGAGAGAGGGCAAATATCTACCCCAGAACCACCATCTAGCATGACCCTTTTCACATAATATCCCTCGCTTTTAACTTTCAGATGAAGGGCTTTGTTGTGGGCGGCCCCTTCCGGGGGCAAATCATTCTTGCTGAAAGCGATCTGATTGATTGCAAAAAACCTCTCCGCCATCCTCTTCAACTGTTCTACAGTGGTTTCAATGGGTACGTATGCTTCATTAAGAGTTTTGATCAACACTTTTTGATGTTCAGTTGAATTCATTAGCAAAGACAACAATGAGACTTGGGTAGGAGACTTTCGGAGCTGGTCGATTATCTCGTAGTCTGCCATTTTCATTTTCTGGAAGAACGCTTCCGCCTCTTTAGCACTCACTAGCTTCTTAGGTGGGAAACGCTTCTTTGTGGTATTATTAACTTCCTCCAGATTGAGGTACTTCTCGGTCGGGTTACTTTCCTTTGCTTCCCCCAAAACTTCTTTTCCTTTGTAAGTTACTACCGCTTTGTTATATTTCCATGGAACGGCAGTGGGATCTGTCATGGGCCTTTGCGGTGCGCGGCCAATAACCACGGGCTTATTCAGCCTTGGTGGAATTATTGGCCCCCGTACCACGTAGGTCCCCTTGGGCACATACATTTTAGCTCCCTTGTTTAGCTCAAACCTTCTAGGAGGACTCAATGACATATGTTCTTTCTTGTGGCCTCGAGGAACATAGAGAACGGAATCTTTGGAGGGCGCTGCCCCAGTTTCAGCTTCCACTTTCTTTTCGGTCTTCTGAAGGGTAGTTTTATTCTTTCTCTCCCCCTTGTCTTATTTTGCGATAGCTTTTGGCTTCTTTTCCACATCGGCTATGGCAATGATAGCTTTTAGAGCCGGGTCAAACTCTCTGTCTTCATAGATCATTCCAATAACCGGCCCGTTGTTGTGTGCCAGTAATGGATTGTTGGTTACGTTAGGAACATCTTCGTCCTTTAGCACTATTCTCTTTTGCTCTATCAGATTTTCCACAGCCCTCTTCAGGGTCCAACAGTCATCTGTATCATGCCCTTCTGCCCCTGAATGGTAGGCACATTAAGTATCAGCTCTGTAGGAAGGCGACGCTGGGTTCTGCCTGGTTTGGGGTACAGGCTGCAACAAACCCATCTGAACAAGTTTTGGGAAAAGGCTGGAATAAGACTCACCGATGGGTGTGAAATTTGGCATTCTAGGTTGTTCCCGGGCACGGAAGCTATTCTGTGAAGGTCGGGGATTATGCTGAGCTTGGTGAGGAGGTTGGTTTCTGGGAAATGGAGCTCGGTTTTGATTGGATTGTTGTTGCGGCCTAACGTAGGGTTGTGCATTCATCACTACGTATGGCTGAGGAACCACAGCATAGGCCGTATCTTGACAGGGGTAGTTGTATTGTGGGGTATCTATAGTGAAGTAAGGTTTGGGTGGACGGGGTTTTCTTACACTCGAAGTCGCCATTGCCGACTCTTCCTTCTTCTTTCGGTTTGCTATTCCTCCAGACCCGCCTTGGATTGCTTGGGAGATAGCTCTTATAGCTGAATGACTCAAGATTTGCCCTGTTTTCAACCCATTTTCAACCATTTCACCGATTTTAATGGCTTCGGCAAACGGCTTACCCATCGCAGACATCATGTTTTGATAATAATCGGCCTCTTGGGCTTGAAGGAAGACACTGACCATCTTTGTTTCGTCCATAGGAGGCTTGACCCTGGTCGCTTGTTCGCGCCATTTGACAGCATACTCTCGGAAGCTCTCCGAGGACTTCTTCTTTGGATTTGATAATGAATTCCTGTCAAGGGCAATGTCGATGTTGTATTGAAACTGCCTGACAAAGTCCCGAGCCAGGTCATCCCAGATATGCCAGCGGGATATATCCTGATCCATATACCATTCCGAAGGGATGCCGACCAAACTCTCTCCAAAGTAGGCCATGAGAAGTTCTTCTTTTCCACCCGCTCCCCGCAGTTGGTTGCAGTACCTTTTGAGGTGAGCAATGGGATCCCCATTCTCATCGTATTTTTCAAACTTTGGGGTTTTGAAACCCAAGGGTAGATGTACGTGTGGGAACATGCACAGGTCAGCGTAAGATACGCTCTTTTGCCCACCCTGTATATTTTTGAGACTTTGCTCCATGCTTTTTATCTTTCCGGTAATCTCCTCCTGTTCAGGGGTTTTTGCGGTTTTCTCCTGCCCTGCAGTAAACTCTTACTGAGGCGGCTGAGGGTAAGCATTGGTAGTAAACTGGGTGGGTTCCAGTGGGAAAGATGGTATTTGAAAGGTGAAGGATGATAGGTCAAAGCTAGGCCTGGGTAGAGTGGGTTGTGTCGTAGCTGAACAAGGTGGCGCAGTGAATATATTTGAGGCCGCACCTGACATTGACACCTGGGGGCGAGCCTTAGAAGGTGTTCCAGCAAAGTGGGCTGAAATGGTAGGATATCCTAGTGGGGTATTTGGATAACTTATGGGGATGTTGGAGGTGCCACTTGCCCGGGGAAGTAGCTCGGGGAATCCAGGGATTACACTTGGTGGTTCCCTACATTTCCATCATACGGAGACGCAGAATTCTATTTTCCTCTGCAGCTGCTGATTCCGAAGTTGGGATGGCCAAAATTGGGCTATCCTCAGGGATAGGAACCGTTGGTAGATGATCCTCAAATGACATTTCAATGCTGCCCTTTGACCTCGTGAAGTAAGGATGCGAAGCTAGAATACCATAAAACCAACCACCTTACTATAGAGCCTGAACTTAACAGTAGACAACAAACCGGTCAGTTTGAAGCAATTAACACATAGGTAATCGCACGTTGGGGGTGTGATGCACCTATACAGTTAAATGTGTTTCTACATGTTTTGCAACAGTTGCATGTTTCATCCCGGCTTTTGCTTATTTCCCCAATTTTCTTTTTCTTTCCATTCTGGCCTATTGTGCTTCTACTCTCCATTTTCTGCTCTTTTCTTTCCTCTCTTTCCTTGCTCTCTTTTTTTTCGTTTTTCTTTGGCTCTCTTTTTCTTTCTTTTTGAGTTTTCTTTTGGTCCTTTCTTTTCACATCCCTCTCTTATTGGAGTTATTTACAAAAATCATGACCGGATCCGATGAGGATTGCCTACGTATCACGACGCCGCGTGAATCAGATCATTACGTAGTTCAAGAAAATAAATGCGGAAAATAAAGAAACAATTTTTGGGAATTTTCAATTTTCATCAATAAAACTGCTAAACTTTTCTATTACAAAAGACTTCAACCTACTCATTTCTTGGAATTTTTAAAAAAAAAACTACAAACAGACTCAAAACAACTTTTTAAACTAAGAAACTGAAATACAGACTCGATGAATGAAAATCATGAATACATAAGTGCTTCAACTCCTGGGGCCCGTGGGACATCATTCGGTCTTGCCACGGGCCTACGTCCGATATCCCTTTGCAGCCGCTCCAAATCACTCATTATATGGCGGGCAAATGTCATTACTGCAGCGATGAAAGTGGTTCGATTCATGTCCTCACATGCTTGGCATTTCGTGACGATGTAGTCGGCAATGGCTCTAACCCTCTCCCGAATAATACCCTTTTCTTGAAGCAAGCGCCCGATTTGCTGAGTTCGAGCTTCTAGCACCTGAGTGTCATGATGGTTTTGATTCTATAACTGTTGCATATCTTCCTCCATCTGGGCCATCAAAGCATAACAATGTTCCCTATCGGCTTTAAAATCTTTAGCCTGTTTAGCCGCCTCATTCTCAAGGGTAGTTTTATCCTCAGATTGGTGATTGTCCCCTCATATTTTCTTTTCATTTGTTGCACAAACTCTGTCCACCCTGCTGCATTCTTTGCCACTTGTGCTCGGACTCTTGCTAGACTGGCCTCAGATTTCTCTAAGTCATCTTGACACTCGAGTACTTCCTTTCTCAGACCGCTTATAAGCCTTTTATCAGCTCGGCTTCTCTCCGGGTTTCTAGCAGCTATTCTCATTTTCTGGATCTGAGCTTTGAGGGCTTCGTTTTCGTGAGCTAGCTTCTTCTTCTCACCCTCATCTGCAGCGGCTTGCACATTACTAGCGAACTTGAGGTCTTTGATCTGTCCTTCTAAACTGCTTATGTTGGCCCGATATTTATTTTCTTTCACCAACCACTCCCATTGTTCTTGTGATGCTTCGACAAACTCTTGGAGGTGGGGTCTTTTAGCTGGCCTTCCAAATTCAACTTCCCTTTTATACCAAGCAAGGTATCCGGGTGAAACTTCACCTCTGGATAGATTACGCACTCGGGTATTTGCCGTCAAATATTGACAATCACTCCAAATCTGGCGAACTACTTTTTCATGAAACTGTCCATCAGGACGGATCTCGACCACATGGCGGCTAAGGTCTTCATCCTTGGGCACTATTTGACATCTCCCTAACTGTCTCAAAATCCGGTATGGGGCATAAGGCTGGATACTTCTGAGACCCATCAGGAGGAAGTTAGGCCCGGTAGCTGGCATGTATATGATTTCATCCACAGGAAGCCACCCGAACGTCCATTCTATTTGATTTGTAGTGACGGAGCAGAGACGTGATATCCGTTCTGTGACCCTTTCTGGCATGCTAAACCCGTCGACCCTTGTATAAAACTCCGGAGCGGAGACGTGATATCCATTCTGTGACCCCTTCTGGCATGCTAAACCCGTCGACCCTTGTATAAAACTCCTCTATGCAATTTGTAACAACAAGTTGCACCCTTCAAAAAAGTCTCCTCCGGCTTTGCAGGCTGTGAGAGCTCGGAAGATTTCAGACACTATCATGGGTGCGAGGGTGCTTTTGGCCTGAGTAAGCAAAGTGCTGACGACCCCAGCTATCCGTATATCGATATTCCCATCTTTCCTGGGAAACACTAGAAGACCCAAAAATACCACCATAAAAGCAAAGCACCTATGTTCTTCCCATTTTAGGCGATTCCCTTTGCTGCAAATTTTGCTTTCTGGATTGTTAAACCCCCCTATGTGTCTGTATTGCTGGTATATAAACTGCGGAGTGGAACAACCAGCTGCCAAATCTGGGTATTGGACCCCCCTGTTTATCTTTAGGAAATCTAGAAACTTGTGTGCAGCGACAACTCTTGGAGCGATCAAATACTTGTGTCTCAGAGGAGCTTCAGTGCTCCCAATGTATCCGGCTATTTCTTCCAAAGTGGGTGTGAGTTCAAAATCCGAGAAATGAAACACGTTGTGAGCTGGGTCCCAAAACGTAACCAGTGCCTTTATTATGTCTCCTCTAGGCCTGATCTTCAATAACCCGGTGAGACCTCCCAAGTAGAGATTGACCCTGTCTTGTCCTGATTCACCTAGATCTTCCCACCATATATACAGCTCCAAAGGAATCTTGGTCATGACTGTTATTGGCAAATTTTGACTCGTGCTCATTCTACACATTTAAATTAGGGTGATTGATTTGAAACAAAGCGAATTTTTACAAAAGAGACCAATTTCGCAAACATTTAAATAACACGGCTACTTTTGCAAATACGGCCCTTAAGCACTTCGAAAGGGGAAGATTTTAGGGTTGTGCTTGCTCGGTAGCCAAAAATTTGAAAAAGGGCTGTAGGTGGTTATTCTTGCAAAAACAGCCTTCTGGCGTCCTTTTGGGGACATTTTAGGCTATTTAGACAAGAACGGCAATACCTAATTTTATTTAAGACAAAATAAACAACAATTCATTTTTGGGTTATTTTTGCAAAAATAGAGTTGGACCCGATGGGGGTTGCCTACGTATCTCACATCCGGTGAGAATCAAACTTGCGTAGTTCGGTCAGTTTTGACATAATAAAAATAGAGAAAAGACATGAAACTTTTGAAACCAAATTCTTTCTTCTTTTTCCTTTTTTTTCTTTTTTGTTTTGTTTTTTTTTTTTTGAAATTTCGGCAGAGTTTCAGCTTATCTTGGACACCAGGTTTTTTTTTGTTAAAAGGCGGGTAATCAACTCTCTCATACCTCAATTTTATTTTCCAAATCGCTTCCTTATCCTAGCAACCGGTCAACATGCAAACCGAAGCAAATAATTGCACATGTAGAACGTAAAATATGCATCAGGATCGTCTTTGATTCTGGGGACACCTGTCCTAGACGGACCCAACCCCTGTGTTGAGTCCCCAAAGTCAAATGCACATGATGCAAAAAAACGTCCCTACTAGGGATCCGGCATGAGGCTGAGTTATTCTAAGTATAAAACCTGGGTATATTGTTCTAGACTTGTGTAACCGAGCGGACAACTCGAGCCGAGGAGGGGGCTACGTACCGGAAACCAAAAGGCCATCCGGCTTTGTAACTTGTCCGAGCCACTTTCTTATTTCAAGGTATGACACTAACAGAATAGGGAGTCAGGCCAGCGTGCACATCCCCGAAGATGAGAAGAGAAGGGTTTCGTAACAGTTTATATATAATTCAAATAATATCAAAGCGGTAAAAAGCGGCATTTAGCACATTAGGCCCAAACATGTAAAAATCAGATAATAAATAAAGCCAACTATAACAGTTATGCTAAGCTCGAATTCTTGAACCCTGAACCGAAGTTCTGGGTTTTGATCCCCAGCAGAGTCGCTAGAGCTGTCACACCTCCTTTTTTACACACCCCGAAGGCGTATATAAAGGGAGTTTTTCCAATTTAAGTGACATTATTCGAAATGGGATTATTTATTTATTTATTTTTATTCAGAGTCGCCACTTGGGATAGTTTATTTGGTGTCCCAAGTCACCGGTTTATTTTAAATCCCAAATTGAGGAAATTTCGACTTTCCTTTTGAAGTCTGCGAACTAGAAATTCTGAATAAGGAATTCTGTTAACCCGAGGGAAGGTGTTAGGCACCCCCGGATTCCGTGGTTCTAGCACGGTCGTTTAAACTATTATAATTGGCCTATTATCTGATTTTAATACATGTTTTAACCTATGGTTCAATTTTAACTTTATAACCGCTTTTATTTAATTATTTTTTAGGAAAGATTCAACGTCATCTAAAACACGTCTTGAACCACGTCACATAAATGCACCCGCGGTCCATGATACATTTTATCTAACATTGTTGAGATTTGGATTTGGGTCACATAAATGCACACCCGAGTATAGGAAAGTAATTTTTTTTAAAAATAACGCGCCTAAAGCAACTACGCACTTTCAACTTTGCAAGGGCCATGGAAAATTCAACTAATGGCACACCTCGATTTCTAAGGATTGAAATATTAATCAAGCGAGGGCCATGCATTTTGAGATTTTATTTGGCGCGGCACACCTTGATTCCAATTTTAAAGGAAAATTCAAGCTAAGCTTTTGAGGGACATAGACTATTTATCTAATATGGCACGCCCCATCTAAATAAACAAATTATCCTTTTTATAACCATATTGATTGCAGGGTTGTTATCTACGAAGGGTTGCTGGGCTTCTGGACATAGAAGAGGCCCAGAAGGAGAAACGCATAAAAGGCAGCCCAGACCGGTTAATTCTTTATACTGACTGGGTCAACGTTGAGCCCAAATCACAAGACAATAGGCTGTACAAAAAATTACTTAAACACAAATTAATCAAAGCTCAAGACATTCGAAAATTGAATTAACATCTTTGAAAGAGACTTCTATCAAAACCTAATCTTATTGAACTAATCAAGCTCTTTTAAGATCATGGACAAATACTGAAAACCCGGGGGTGTCATATTGAAGCCACACGAGAACCAAAATTCATGGTTGTAGACTGGTCTTCTCTGGGCTTCAAGTTAAGCCCAGCAGCCTCAAAACTTTGTATTTTTAGCATACGTTTGAAGACAAAACAAATGACATTTTTATGACATTAAAACCTAAACCTTTTAACTACACCACAAGCCTTTATGATGAAGAAGGGACAAGAGCATGCTTTCGTTTTCAAGACAAAGAGAACCTTTCATTCTAAAAGAACATGCAAACCATACGGAATCTGAAAATCAAAATCACTACTAATCATCATTTGAAGTAGCACATTTGGGTAGTTTCAATAGAGTACTACAACCATTCGAGTCAGCATATCAAAATACAATACCATATGTTAAGTTTGTTCAAAGGCCTAAACTAACATTTAACAAAGGCAGACAACCACAAGTTTACTAACAAAACCTCATGTTCAACTTCTCAACACCATACTCGCGTTGAAACCAACAATACCAAAGAAAAGGTTAAATATATTTAACAATAATTTGTATCAGCTCACAACTCAAAACACAACAATCAAATGAGCTTAACAACTTTACAGATGCCTTAATAGTAACAACTTAATGAGCATATAAACACATAACAAGACTTTAATGAACATAAAATCAAAATACTCTAAGGTAAACTGCTATGAAACATGATATCATCCTCATTTCATTTCCACTTTAACATGCCATTTGAGGTTGGATAAGTACCTGGTTACAGCAACAAACAAAGTAAATAAGCTGAAGAATTTAAGATGAAGCAGCAGCAATAGTCAGCAATGGAAAACAACCAAACAAATATCAATTAACCAGCCTTCGACCCAGCTTCAAACCCCAGAATCAATACCAATTTCAGAGCCTTTGAAAAATCTGACTAAAAGGGGACTTAAGAACCAGGCAACTCTATGCAAATTTTAGTGTTTCCAGAGCTTGGAAATGATCCAACCGTTTTGTTATTTTTCAGTGTTTTTCTATCTCTCAAAATCTGACTTGCTAATGAAGAAAGGGTGCCTTTATAGGCAAGCTTTTAGGGCAGCATAAAGAAATCAGTTTTTGCACTTAAAACCTTTTTGAATTTTTCATTTTTTCTTAGATACCCTTAGTGTAAAAATTAGATTTTCAAGTAAGTCCCAAAGGCAGCTTCCTAGCAGCTTCCTCAATCAGTTATTAGAGATTCCCCTAGCCTAAATTCCTAAACTACCCCTTAAGATCCCTGTTTTTACCCCTGAAGCCAAACAGATATGGGTCAAATTGACCCAATTCAAAATGTTATGGGTCTGTAAATCCGGGTTTTGGGCTTCAAATTTTCAAGGTCTGAGTCCAATTGAACTCAGGCAAAACCAACAGCCCAAAAGGCTTGCAAAGTCATAGAGACTCTAAAAACCTGAGCCCCAAAGAAATAGTAGAGACAGAAAAACCCAATCTCATACAAACTCAAAACCAAAAAAACAAACTAAACAAATCTAAAAATACATGCAAACACGGATGGCTTGAAGAAATAAAAGAAAATCAGAAAATTAAGAATCAGAAAAATAAAAGAAAGAAACAGAAGAAGATAAGAAGAGAACTACAAATGGAATTTATATAACCGAAAATAAAGAAAAATACCTAAAAAGTGGCCCAGACAGTAGAAACTTTGAAAAGAACCTTCGAAATTTCCAATTTTTGGCCGAGTTTGAACTTAATCGTGTGTTCTTATCAAGAACACACGAATAAAATCAAACTAAACCTAAATCCTCACTGAAATTTCAATTTTGAGGTCTTTGGGATTTTTAGGGTTCAAACCTTCGATTTAAGATTCGAAGAATTTGGGACAGATTCGAGGGAAAAGAAGTAAAGATTGGGGAAGAGGAGGTGATGGGGGTTCTATGGTGTTAATTTGGGGCGATTTGGGGGCGCCTCCGCCGGTTGGACACGGTGGAAAATGGGGCGGCGGATTAGGGTTCTGGTTTGGTTCTCTGCTGATGGAAAGTGAGAGAGACGGGCTTTAGAGGGGGGGAGGGGTAGGCTTTAGGACAGTTTTATATTAGAAAGGGGTTCAGTTCTGAGTCGTTCGATCAAGGGGAGATCGATGGCTTAGATTAAAGGGGAATCAAAACGTGGTCGTTTGGTTTTGAATGGGGGCACACCGGATATCACATGGTTTTGGACCGGATCAGCCGGGTTTGAACGGGTACAGGGGGGGGGGGAATTCGGTTTGGGCTTGGGAAAATTCAAGTTTTGGCCCAAATCCGAATCTTTTACTTCTTTTCCTTTCAAATCCCTTTTTATTTCAAAAATTTCTTCTTTTTCTTTAATTAAGAATAAAACCTAAATTAAATCTCAAAACTAGATTATCCTATCAAATTAAATTAATTAACTCTAAATAATAATTACCACAAATAATTAAATACCAAATTAAAAGAAAAACTACCAATATTCGAAACTCAAATTAAAAATGCAAAAATGAGTTATTTTTTTGTGATTTTCCATTTTATAAACAACTAATTTACTAATTAATCAAGACAAATGTAAAATTAAGTCCTAAATGCAAATGCAATGTATTTTTGTATTTTTATGATTTAAATAAAATTAAACATGTACACAATGTCACACCTCCTTTTTTACACACCTACCCCGAAGGATAAATGTATAAGGGAGTTTTTCCATTTAAAGTGACATTATTCGAAATGGGATTATTTATTTATTTTTTAGAGTCGCCACTTGGGATAGGATTGGCTTTTGGTGTCCCAAGTCACCGGTTTAACTTGAATCCCAAATCGAGGAAAATTTCAACTTCCTAGTTGGAGTCTGCGAACCAGAAATTCTGAATAAGGAATTCTGTTGACCCGAGGGAAGGTGTTAGGCACCCTCGGATCCCGTGGTTCTAGCACGGTCGCTTAAATTATTATAATTGGCTAAAAATCTGATTTTAATACATGTTTTAACTTATGTGCTTTTTAACTTTAAACCGCTTTTATTATTGTTTTTAAAGAGAATTACAACGTCGTGAAAACGCGTCTCGAACCACGTCACATAAATACACCCGCAGTTTTTGACACATTTCGACTTCGTTGGGATTTGGAGTTGGGTCACATAAATGTGCACCCGTATTTAAGAAGGTAAACTTATTAAAAGCGCGCCTAAAGTGACTAGCGTCTTATTAAATTTTGCGAGAAGCCATGAAAATTCGCTAAACGGCATGTCCCGAATTTCTAAAATATTTTTAATAAAGCATTTAATGAGGGACCCGCAATTTATGCATTTTTGTTTGGCGGGGTTCGTCTCATTTTATTATTTTAAGGCCAACCTAAAGCGAACTACGATTTTCTATTTAATTTTGTCTCTAAAGGGACTAATTAATTAATTAACAATATCAGTAAACTATCAATTAAGGAATCCGGACCCTCAAACTCAAGTCCACACCTGAACAAGAGGAAAACCTCTTAGTTCAAAATGTGCTACCTATCTTGAGAGGCCCAAAATTAACAAATATCTTTTAGCCTTTAGCTCAATAGTTTGACCAGTGGGGTAGAGCTTTCAACAGTGAAGAATTCGAACCCAGCCCGAGTAATTGGTCGATTTATTCATAAGAGGGCTGCTTAGCATTTGGGCCTGATGACGGGATCCAGGCCCAGGGCGTGCTGGTGCAAACATTACTAAGTGTGGCGATTTTGGGCCTGGCGTGTGAGCCCAGTAGGATGAGGATCCTAGTGCCAACTTATAGGTCCAATTACGTGAGCAAATACACTTAGCTTCACAAATATTTTCACGTCCAGGTTCAGTACAATCCTGGAAACTTGGACTCAAACTCAGTATATAGCATAGACAATTTTTAATAACAGCTCCAATTGACAATATGATTTATCACTCAGATTATTTATGTGTTTCTCCTAATGTACCCACTTGTGAGACACTTGTGATGATCAATGACGCAAAATTCAACTATAGCATGCAACATGACCCCTAACTGCTTTTATACCCAGAAACGTGCAGTCTAAATCGAATTCCATTTTTTAACATAATCACATCTATTTGAGTGTTCAACTACACATGAGGACTTGGACTTTGTTTTCAAAATAATACTAATAGCTCAATCAACTACTGAATATACTTACCCTAGGCTAATTAACAGACCAATACAAACTGATAATCGTAAGCCGTCCAAATCCATTGTAAAGCAATCCTAATTATACAGGCCATGCGTCTCTTGTTCAAGTAAATAAAATTTAAAACTACATCACTACATCACATATTATTAATATCTATCCAACTACTGGTGTATCCAAAAATGCACAGTTCAATCAGTACAAAGTAATCAACAATTCTGGAAGTAAGCTAAATCAAACTCATGCTTCCATCTCATTTCATTATCAGCTGATGATTTACAAGAAATTGAGGCTCAGACATGTACCTGGAAATCAGAGAAAAGTAAGAAGAAGGAAGAGTCAGCAGCAGTACACAGCAGTCAGCAACTCGAATCAGCAATACATAAAACTAATCTCAAGACTAAAGTGATATCACAGCCCCAGGAGAAATTAACAGAGAATCAGCAGCAATAAAACAGCCGAAAACAGCTTGAGCTAGACCCAAAATGACTTGAAATTGAAGCTAGAACAATAGGAAACTCAGATGAAAATCAGCTTGCAATCAAACTCAATGTTTAAGGCAACAACATTTTTTGAATTTTTCTATTAGATTTTGTATATTTTTGGATTTTCAGCAGGAGGTAAGACCTAAAGTGATGATTTCTACAGCTATACAATCTCAAATTTGAACCTCTTGAATGTTGAGGCTCAAATTTAAATTTCAGAATTGAGGAAGGGGATTTTTAAGAGTTGGAGAGCTTTTTTTTTGGATTTTTTTTTAGGATCTAAAACATCTTTTTTTTTGGGAATTTTCAGATTGTTCAACTTGCAAAACGAGGCAATGGTGTGCCCTTTTATAGGCAAAGCCTAGGGCTACCTTCAGATTTTTAGTTTTCTTTTTAGTCCTTACTTAATTTGGTTTTTGCTTAAGTATCCCTGGAGTTGTGACTTGCCACCCAAGTTTTCCTTTAACAATTCGAAATTCCACTTAGAACCCCTTCTAGGTGCTTCTAGTAGCTTCCAATTTCTGTTGCCCCAAAAATTCCCTGAACTGCATTCTTTAAATTACCCTTTATTTGGCTTCTAATTTACTAACCTAGTCAAACCAAACCTCCAACCCTGATAATTGGTCAAGGATTGACCATGGTTAAGCAAAGATCTACCCTACTCAGCTATAACCAAACAACTCTTTGATTAACAAATGGAATTAAATCTAAGACAATAACTACTGAAAACTGAAATCAGGTTAATAACACTAAGCACGGATTATTTAATTGAAACCAAACACCAACTCAATAGAAATCAGAACAAAAATAAAATCAAACAGGACAGAATTAACAAAATTAAACAAAACCCTGAAAATTTTAAAATCATTTAGCAATTAATCGAAAGGTAGTAAAATCAAGATTTGAGCGCAAACTATGAACAATCAAAACACAACAAGGTGACAAACTATTTAGCTAAATTTTATTAATGAAAAATGGCAGAGAAAAGAAAAGAAGAAAAAAAAAATAATAGATGAGGCAGAACAAATGACTACAAAGATAGTAGGAGAATAAAGAATCAACAAACGAAACAAACAAAATAAAATGAACAAAAGAACTCACTGACTCGACTTGGGCTCAGGGCTGACCTTCCAAATTAAACCCTGCTATAACATCAATCACTCGTTCTTTGTCCAGGAACGGGTAAAAATGTTTGCACGGAACCAAATTAGAATCACGGGAACCGGAGAGGGCTTTGCATGCTTGAGTTTCCATCTGAACTTTAATTGAACTCTTAGATTTGAAATTTGAGGGGCTTGGTCGATATTTGAAGGGGAAGGAGGACAGATATAGGACGAGGGAGGTCTGGTGGTTAAGGGGTATCGATTTGGGGGCGTTTGGACAAGGTGAGGTTTTGGCCGGAGAGTTTAGATTCAATATTCGAGACGTTTGGCCGGGATTTGAGGGAAATTGTGTTGGGGGTTGGAAAGAGGAGAGTGAGGTGGTTCTATGGTGTATTTTTATACGGAAAAGGAGCATCGCCGCCGGCGGCGGCGATTTCCGGCCGGCGGCGCTAGGGCGAAGGGCGGCGGAGATGGTGGTGATAAAAAATGGGTCTGAGACGATGATGAGAGAGGGGGGTAGGGGATCCGACAATTTTATATTAATTTTGACCTAGTTCCCAGCCATTGGATCAAGGATCCTCGACGGCTGGGATTGCTTGACAACAAAACGTCGTCGTTTCGCTTAGGGCGGGGGGCAGGCCGGGTTTAGACGGGGTTTGGGCCAGGTCTGGGCAATAATTGGTATTGGGCTTGGGGTGAATTTAGCCCAAATTTGGGTCTTTTATTAAGGAGACTCAATTTTCTTTTGATTTTGTTTCCTTTTTCGTTTCAAATTAAACTTAAAAGTCTAAATTAATTCTAAAAACTAAATTAACCTACCCAATCTTTTTAATAATTGACACAATTAATTAAATACCAAATTTAAAGGAAATCTAACCAAAATCAAAGCTAAAAATTAAACAAAGCAAAAATAACTTATTTTTTGTGATTTTTATATTTTTGTGAAATCCTAATTACTAATTAATCTAAAATATATAAGATTAAGTCCTAAATGCAAATGCAATGCGAATTTTTGTATTTTTTATGAATTATGTTAAATAAAAATGCACACAGTAAAAATGCAAATAAACACGAAAATTGTGCAATTAATTCCTACCAATTAAACAATTAAAAGAAAAAATCCTAAATCTAAGAAATCTGTAGGAGTAATTCGTGCGAGGCAAAAATCACATGCTCACAACTGCCCCTCTTTGCTCGAAGACACGAAGGGTTTTCGGGCAAAGATAAATGAGCAACATGAGGGATTTTTGCCAGCTCGGCACTCCAGGAGAAGCATTTTTTGAAAACCGTCTGACCGAACCCTGCTTCAAAGGTTGCCTACATATCCTTGGCTATAAAGGAATCAGGTCAGTGTAGTTCTGGAAAGTTTGGTAGCTGGGACTACCAGGAGCTGTGAAAGTTCACTGCTGTTGCTGCTGCTACTGCTTGCTGACCTCCTTATTACACCAAAAGAAAATCAAAAGCTAAGCTAGCTAGGCCTATCAACTATGAGTTACAAGATTTCTATCTATAAATCTCTTGAAGCTTGATCTTGAGTCTTAGCTGATTTTGCTGTGGACTTCGATCTGAATCTTGATGCTCGCAAGTTGCAGGTGTTTACTTCTTCATGCAGCATTGGGTCAAAACGGGATCGGCGGAGCCTATGACTTTACTCAAATTTGAGCAATCCGCACCTTTTTTTGCTTCAACATTTGAATTCACTTCTTTTGTTCTTTTCTTCTTTTCTTGATTCTGGGTTGAGATTTGTTCCATGAGTCATCTCACACCTTGTGTCTTGAGGTCAACCTGCTTAAGATACCAAAACAAACAAACGAACGAAATTTTCTGCCCCAGTTTTCACTAGGAAAATTTCGTGAGTTAGTTGTGGCACATATCTAAGCGATCAAATCAGGATTGTGTAGGGAGAGCCTCGGTTTTTGACCGGGATTTGGAAAGAAAAAGCTCGTCGGTTTTTTGGCCGGGAGATCCTCGGTTTTTTGTGCCGGGATTTGGAAAGAAAAGCTCCACGGTTTTTGTTCCAGGATTTGGAAAGAAAAAGCTCCACGGTTTTTGTGCCGGAAGATCCTCGGTTTTTGTTCCGGGATTTTGGAAAGAAAAGGCTCCACGGTTTTTGTGCCGGGAAATCCTCGGTTTTTGTTCCGGGATTTGGAAAAGAAAAAGCTCCACGGTTTTTGTGCCGGAAGATCCTCGGTTTTTGTTCCGGGATTTTGGAAAGAAAAGGCTCCACGGTTTTTGTGCCGGGAAATCCTCGGTTTTTGTTCC
>NW_017671501.1:235416-258535 GCF_001879085.1 Nicotiana attenuata
CCGGGATTTGGAAAGAAAAAGCTCGTCGGTTTTTTGGCCGGGAGATCCTCGGTTTTTTGGCCGAGATTTGGAAAGAAAAAGCTCCACGGTTTTTTGGCCGGGAGATCCTCGGTTTTTGGCCGGGATATTTAAGGAATGGGATCCTATGCTACCATGATTTATTTTTCTTTTGGGATTTTCATTTTTATTTCTTTTCTTCTTTCTTCTTCTTTTGTTTTCCTCTTTTGATGTTTTCCTTTTATTTAGCAAAACACATGAAAGAACTTGGGGCGGGGAAACTTCCTTTTTGGTCGTTTTCCTGCTGCAAAGCTGTTTCAGCGCTTGCGCATTTCATTTCTTTTGGACTGCACCTGCTTCTTGCACGGTTGCTTTGAATTAAACCTGTTTTCAACAAAGAACAATTTGTTAGTTTGAAACGGTGGTTGGTTTTGTGGCCTTGATCATCTCAATTGCTTGATCCCGGCCCCATTTCCGTTGAGAACTTCGCTGCTTGTTTGCCTTGAGGGTGAATCTCTTTTCAAACTGACCGGGTCCAGCCTTAGGACTTCATGATGACTCGCCCGTGTGGGCTCTAGCCTTTTCACTTTATTCTGCCCTTGGGACCTTTGCCTTTGACTTCCTTTTTTTTTCCAATGTTCTTGCTTCGAAAGTATCAACCACTATGGTAAGTCGAGATTGGCCTGACGCACTCGCTGAGGTTGGGTATTTCTTCGACTCTGACCAGGCGGAGCCCTGTGAAAACGGTCCTGCCACCTTTTCTTTGTAATAGTTACAGAGTTAAACCGAAAGGGATTCAAAGAAAAAGTATGCAAAAGGCAAGCATATGATTTTAAAGAGAAGCGTCCCTTTCGGGGAAAAAGAAGGAGTTATCTGGGGTGGGCGCTGGCTTCAAATAAACATGACATGCTTCTTGGACTGGACGACCGACCCACACAAACTTTCCAACTTCCCGTGAAACCATCGATCCGCATTCCAAGACCAGGGAACCTTGCCAGGACTCTTTTAATGATGAGGTGTCTCCTTTTCGGTCGACAGCGCCCTTTGCGGGTTTTCGCTAATCGACCTCTCTCATTTCTCTTCTCACCGTCGCCCGATAGTGCTCTTTGCGAGTTTTCACTAAGCGGACTCTCTCATTTTCAGTTTCTCTATTCACCATCGCCTTATGGTGCCCGAAGGTTTTCACCGATAAGACTCTCTCATTTTATTTCTCTCAATTTGCATTGTGTCAGATTCCAACAGTAACGTTTTCCATTTCCTTGCCTTTGCCAATTGATCGGAAGGACTTGGACAAGGTTTTGGGGTAAAAAGGATTTTGGGCGGAACTACAACTTTGGAACCATTTCGGCGGATTCATGGCCGAACCATTATATCATCTGCCCCAGTTTCATTTTTTTGGGGAAATTGGGATTTTTGTTTTGGTGTGACTGAACCCCAGCGAGAGGCTGCCTACGTACCCTTTCGGGATCAAGTCAAACGTAGTTCAGGAAAATATATTTTTGTTTTTATTATTGTTTTGTTTTTCTTTTCTTTTCTTTTTCTTTTCATCATATTTTCTTCTTCTTTTTTTTTTTTGAAAATACTTCCGGGTTCCAAAGAGGGTAGCCAAAGAAGCATGACCGGCTCAAAGGGTTTACGAAAGAGTAATAGTGTTTGGGGTAGTGGAAAAGAAAGCCTTCGTCATCTCAATTACGCAAAAGCCATCGCCACAGGAGGTCTAGACATAGTACCTTTTCACTGCATCTGCATTGACTGCTGTCTCAGGATCATTCCCTTCGATGTCTCCCAGATACAATGCTCCTCTTGGCAATATCTTTCGAATTCCAATTAGGGGCAAACTTCCCTTTTGCTTCCTGATGATGAGGGAGAATGCGTCTGAGTACCAGTTGTCCCACTTCAAAATTCCTGGGACGCACTTTCTTATTATAGGCGCGGGCCATTCTTTGTTGGTATAACTGCCCGTGACAAACTGCGGCCATCCGTTTTTCATCAATTAATGACAATTGCTCTAGTCGGGTTTTAACCCATTCACTGTCCTCAATCTCTGCCTCAACAATTATCCGGAGTGAAGGAATTTCTACTTCTGCAGGTATGACTGCTTCAGTACCGTAAACCAATAAGTACGGTGTTGCTCCAATTGATGTACGTACTGTGGTACGATACCCGAGTAATGCGAAAGGTAGCTTTTCATGCCATTGCCTGGAGCTTTGAATCATCTTTCTCAAAATCTTCTTGATGTTCTTATTTGCTGCTTCGACAGCACCATTGGCTTTTGGCCATAAGGAGTAGAGTTTCTGTGCGTTACCTTGAACTGTTCACATACCTCTCCCATCAAACGGCTGTTCAAGTTTGCAGCATTTTCGAACAAAGCTGAAACAGTCCTTTTCCATGGTTATCCATTAATACCCGGCTCGCAAAATTTTCTTTGCCAGCACATAACCATTCATATGAGGTCCACATACTCCTGCGTGCACTTCATGCATAATTCTTCCAGCTTCCTCGGCGTCAACACATCTTAGCAAGTTGAGGTCCGGGGTCCTCTTATACAAAACATCACCACTTAAGAAGAAACCGCTCGCATGCCATCTAATGGTTCTCTTCTGATCTCCGGTGGCTTGCTCAGGGTATTCCTGTGTTTTCAGAAATCTCTTGATATCACGATACCAGGGCTGACTGCTGGGTCCCGCTTCAACTGCATTACAATACCCGTGCTTTTCTTTGATTTGAATCTCCAGAGGGTCAATATGGGCATTGCCTGGGTAAGGCAGCATTGAAGCTAGAGTGGTGAGTGCATCGGCTAGTTCATTATGACACCGAGGGATGTACCTGAACTCGATCAACTTGAAACGTTTGGTGAGGTCTTCCACATGCTGTTGATAGGGAATGAGCTTAACATCTCGAGTCTCCCATTCTCCTTGGGCTTGCCGGATAATCAAGTCAGAGTCCCCCATGATTAATAAATCTTCAACATCTTGGTCAATTGCCATATTCATGCCCATGATGCAGGCTTCATACTCGGCCGTATTGTTTGTGCAGAAAAATCGGAGCCTTGCTGTAGCTGGGTAGTGCTGACCATTGGGTGATATCAAGACTGCCCCGATGCCTACACCTCTTGCATTTACTGCTCCGTCAAAGAACATTTTCCAAGCACGAGTGTCCTCAGAGATGGCTTCTACTGAATTTACCTCCTCATCCGGGAAATAAGTGCTTAACGGTTGGTATTCCTCGTCAACTGGGTTTTCAGCCAAATGATCTGCCAACGCCTGGGCCTTTATTGCCGTGCGAGTAACATAAACTATGTCAAATTCAGTGAGCAAGATATGCCATTTTGCCAGCCTCCCAATGGGCATCGGTTTTTGGAATATGTATTTCAAAGGATCCAACCGGGTTATTAGATAGGTGGTGTGGGCTTGAAGGTAATGTCTCAACTTTTGTGCGACCCACGTCAGAGCACAGCATGTTCTCTCCAACAAAGTGTATTTGGCCTCATAGTTGGTGAACTTCTTGCTCAGATAGTAAATTGCTTGCTCTTTTCTTCCGGTTATATCATGCTGCCCGAGGACACAGCCAAAAGAATTTTCCAACACTGTCAGATACAAAAAGAGAGGTCGCCCATGCTCCAGTGGGACCAATACTGGAGGATTTGACAAATATTCCTTGATTTTATCGAAGGCCTCTTGACATTCGGATGTCCATTTGATAGCCACATCTTTCTTCAACAGTTTGAATATGGGCTCACAGGTGGTAGTCAGTTGAGCGATGAATCGACTGATATAGTTTAACCTGCCCAATAAGCTCATCACGTCCTTCTTAGTTCTCGGAGGAGGTAAATCTCGAATGGCTTTTATCTTTGTGGGATCTAACTCAATACCTCTCCTGCTGACTATAAAACCCAGTAGCTTGCCTGATGGGACTCCGAAAGCACATTTAGCTGGATTCAACTTCAGATCATACTTGCGCAACCGTTCGAAGAACTTTCTCAAATCTCGAACGTGGTCACTCTGAGTTTGTGACTTAATGATTACATCATCCACATACACCTCTATTTCTTGATGCATCATATCGTGGAAAATGGTAGTCATGGCTCTCATATAAGTTGCCCCAGCATTCTTCAATCCAAATGGCATGACCCGATAACAGTAGGTGCCCTAGGGTGTAGTGAAAGTTGTTTTCTCGGCATCTTCTTCATCCATCAACACCTGATGATATCCTGCGTAACAATCCACGAAGGACTGTATTTCATATTTGGTACAGTTATCAACAAGGATGTGAATGTTAGGTAACGGGAAGTTGTCTTTGGGACTTGCCCTGTTCAGATCTCGGTAATCCACATACACCCGGGTTTTCCCGTCTTTCTTTGGCACTGGAACCACATTGGCTAACCATGCGGTATATCGGACCACTCGGATTACCCCCGCCTTCAACTGTTTTGTGACTTCTTCTTTGATCTTATCACTGATATCAGTTTTAAACTTCCTTTGCTTTTGCTGCACTGGCGGACAATCGGGGTAAATTGGCAATTTGTGCACCACTAGATCCATACTCAGTCCTGGCATGTCGTCATACGACCAAGCAAACACATCTTTAAATTCGAACAAGAGTTGGATTATTGCATCTCGAGTTTGCTCATCTGTGTGAATGCTTATTTTGGTTTCCCTTATTTCTTCGGCAGTTCCCAAATTAACTGGTTCAGTGTCATTCAGGTTTGGCTTAGGTTTGTTCTCAAATTGTTCCAATTCTCGATTTATTTCCCTAAAAGCCTCTTCTTCATCATATTCCGGTTCTTGATTCATTATTTCACAATTAGACAGCGTGTTTGAGTCTGGGCATGGAGTCCGCAAGCATGTCATGTTATTTAAAGCCGCGTTATTAGGACTGAAAAGAGAAGATGAAAAGGAAAAAACAACAAAATTAGAAAGAATAAAGAAAGAATGGACGATGAAATATTGATTTCATTTCTTGGAATTGAAAGATAACAGGGTTTACATTCAGGAATTTAAAGACAAGAAACTAAAAGAAACACCCGAGCTACACCCTGAAATAACTCGGAATGCAGAAAAGATGGCAGGGCTAGTCTACCGGGACTCCCGCCTAATCGGAAATGGCGTAGCCTTCCAGTTTTGGAGTTTAGCATCTGGTCCCATATAGAGCATCTCAGCGGTGCTAGTCCCTTCCCCTGGCTAAACCATGTTGGTTTCATAAAGCATTTGTCTCATAGCTCCATATATATCTTCGATTTCCTCGGCTGTGAACAACTCATCGCCCCTTTCTTTGCCGTACTTGGTCTTGACAAAAGTATCATAGAGATATGGCAATGGTTGTGGCAGAAACCATCCTTCTTTCTTTCTTTCCTCGGCCCATTTTTCATCATCTGGAGTAGGGTGGAAACCTATCCCGAAGAACTTTTTTGCTGTGGGTAGAGTTACCGGCTCAGATATTCCTTGTAAAGCATTTCCCAACCCTTTTCCTGGCTTGAAACCGTGTCTAATCATTTCTCTAGCCACCATGATTGAAGCATTAGAGAGGAAAGGCTGAGGACAAGGATTTCCCTCCTCATGCTGATCTGCTACCACAATCTCAAAGGCTTGATAAACAATATGCTCACTTCCTTCCCTTGCCTCCAAACATGGGATAGATGGATCACGATAAATGGACTGCTCTTCTTCTCCGTGGACCACGATTTCCTGGTCTTCATACTCGAATTTTACCATTTGGTGGAGAGTTGAGGGCACAGCTCCTGCAGCGTGGATCCAGGGCCTCCCCAGAAGGAAGTTATAAGATGTATCCATGTCCAACACCTGGAAGGTCACCTAGAACTCTACCGGACCTATGGTCAATATCAAGTCGATTTCACCGATGGTATCCCTCTTAATACCATCAAAAGCTCTCACACAGACATTATTCGGACGAATCTTTCCTGTCCCGATTTCCATCCTTTGCAATGTGGAGAGTGGGCAGATGTCAACTCCCGATCCTCCATCCACCATGACTCGCTTGACATAATAACCTTCACACTTGACAGTCAGATGTAAGGCTTTGTTGTGAGCTGCGCCTTCCGGAGGCAAGTCTTTTTTACTAAAAGAGAGTTGATTGATGGCGAAGAACCTTTCTGCCATCCTTTCGAGCTGTTCGACTGAAGTTTCAACTGGCACATACGCCTCATTCAGAGTTTTCATTAAGATCTTCTGATGTTCGAAGGATTTCGTCACCAATGATAGCAGGGACACCTGTTCAGGATATTTCCTCAATTGATCCACTGTTTCATAATCAGGCATCTTCATTTTCTGGAAGAAAGCTTCTGCTTCCTCAGCACTCATTGGCTTCTTGGACGGAAAGCGCTTTCGAGCGGCATTGTTTACCTCCTGTACATTTGAATATTTCTCAATAGAGGTTTTCCCTGGAAGTTCCCCCGAAATTTCTTTGTCCTTGTATGTAACCACTGTTTGCTGATAGTTCCATGGCACTGCAGAGGGGTCTGTGATTGGCTTCTGTGGTACGCGTCCAATAACCACTGGCTCATTCAGCCGAGATGGCTTAATTGTCCCCCGTACCACATAAGCTCCTTTTGGCACATATATTTGCGTTTCCCTTTTTACTTCAAACTTCCTTGGAGCACTGACAACCAATGGTTTTTCTTGGCGTCCTCGCGGAATATAGAGAATTCCGTTCTTAGGAGAGTCCGTTTCTACTTTTGTCTCAGGTTTCTTCTCAGGCTCAGTTTTGACAGTTTTATTCTTCTTCTCCCCTTTTCCTTGCTTCGGGGGTACCTTGGGCTTCTTTTCTGCATCAGCAATAGCAATTATGGCTTTCAAAACCGGATCAAATTCTCTGTCTTCACAGATCATCCCGATTACCGGCCCGTTGTTGTGAGCGGGCAACGGATTATTGGTCACATTCGAGACTTCTTCATCCCTTAACACTATTTTCCCTTGTTCAATCAAATCTTCCACAGCTTTCTTCAATGTCCAACAGTTGTCAGTACTATGCCCTTCAGCTCCTGAATGGTAGGCACAATGGACCCCTCGTTGATAAGCTGGAGATTCTGGGTTCTGCCTGTTTTGGGGAATAGGCTGCAGCAAATTTATCTGGACGAGTTTCGGGAACAAAATGGAGTAAGGTTCACCAATTGGCGTAAAATTTGGTTGTCTGGGTGGTTCTCGAGGGTGGAAGTTATTTTGCGGTGGTCGGGGATTATATTGGTTCTGGTAAGGAGGTTGATTTCTTTGGAATGGAGGCGGGTTTCGGTTAGGTTGTGGTTGCGGTCGCCCGAAGGGTTGTGCATTCATGACCGCATAAGGTGTAGGAGCATAGGCCATACCATTATGAGGATAGTAATGTTGAGGGGTTCTTTCAGAGAATACCGGTCTAGGAGCCTGGTATCTTCTTCCTCCTGATGCTGCCATCACTATTTCTTCTTTCTTTTTGCCTTTGGCTATTCCTCCAGAACCGCCTTGGATGGCTTGGGAGGTTGCTCCTATGGCTAACTGGCTCAAAATTCTACCTGTTTTTAGTCCATTCTCTACCATTTCTCTGATTTTTATTGCCTATGCGAAAGGCTTGCCTATGGCCAACATCATATTCTGAAAATAGTCTGCTTCCTGGGCTTGGAGGAAAACAGTGACCATCTCTACCTCATCCATCGGAGGTTTCACTCTTGACGCTTGTTCATGCCACTTAATTGCATATTCACGGAAACTTTCTGAAGGCTTTTTCTTAAGGTTTGCCAAGGAGTTCCTGTCTAGCGCGATGTCTATGTTGTACTAAAATTGTCGAACAAAGTCTCGGGCCAGATCATCCCAAATATGCCAACGCGAGACATCTTGATCCATGTACCATTCTGAAGCGATACCAACCAAGCTTTCTCCAAAATATGCCATCAACAACTCTTCTTTGCCACCGGCTCCCCATAACTGATTGCAGTACTTCTTCAAGTGAGCAATGGGGTCACCATGTCCGTCATACTTCTCAAATTTTGGTGTTTTGAACCCTGACGGCAAATGTACATGAGGGAACATACATAGGTCTGTACAAGAGACACTCTTTTGCCTGCTCAATCCTTGCATGTTTTTCAAGCTCTGCTCGAGGCTTCTCATTCTCTTCGCCATCTCATCCTGCTCTGGGTCTTTGGGGGTTTTGTCCTGCCCTGGTGTAAGCTCATATGGTGGCGGCTGAGAGTAGTTATATGTGGGATATTGAGGAGGATCCACCGGAAAGACAGGGTTTTGGAAGGTAAATGCTGAGGGATCAAAGGCAGGCCTTGGCAGTGAAGGTTGTGTTGTCGCAGACACGGTGGAGCAGTGAAGATGTTAGGAGCTGCTCCCGCTGGGAATACCTGGGGGCGTACCTCAGAAGGTGTTCCGACGAAATGAGCGGTCATGG
Organism: Nicotiana attenuata; assembly: GCF_001879085.1. Lineage (NCBI taxonomy): Eukaryota > Viridiplantae > Streptophyta > Magnoliopsida > Solanales > Solanaceae > Nicotiana > Nicotiana attenuata. The sequence continues at coordinate 243,793 of NW_017671501.1, forward strand.
TAGGTTGTCCAAAAGGGGTATGAGGATGACTGATAGGGATAGTAGTATCACCTCCAGCTCTAGGGAATAACTCTGGGAATCCGGGAATGTTGCTTGGAGGTTCCTTTCCATTGTTCCAAGCATCCCACATTTCCATCAATCGCAGGCGCAAGATCCAATTTTCTTCAGCTGTAAAAGATTCAGAGGCCGGGACCCCCGAGATGGGGCTGTCTTCAGAGATGGGGACTGCGGGGCAAAGTCATTTATGTAGACATTTCCACACTTCCTTTCGATCTGGTAAAGTATTGATGCGATGCCAGCTTCCCACAACCAACCACCGTTTCTAAAGGCTAAACTGGAAATTGAGGCAACACACGGTTAGTTTGAGACAAGTAACAGATAGGTAATCGCACATTGGGGTGTGATGCACCTATACAGTTAAACGGATGTCTAGATGTTTGCACTGGTTGCATGCGTCATCCCGGCTTTTCTTTTTCTATTTTCTCTTCTTTTGATTTCCACTCTTTGTTTTTCTTGCTTTTCTTTCTCTTTTTTCCTGCTTTTCCTTTTTCTTTTGCCATGGTTTCTCTCGATTCCTTATTTTCTCTTTTGCGTTTCTTTCTCTCTCGTTTTTCCTTTATTTCCTCCCCTGTATTTTCTTTTTTTTTTCTTAGGGCTACGGTTGAATCCTATGGAGATTGCCTACGTATCATGACCCCGCATGAATCAGACCAAGCGTAGTTCTTGCAAAAAAATAAAATGTAAAATAGAAACAAAATGTTTTTGGGATTTTCAATTTTATTGATAGCAAATACTTTGATTACAAAGACTCAAAACTTACGAATTAAACAACATAGCAGACTCTGATAAAAGAAAAAACTACAGACTTCTATTCTATTTCAAAGAAAATACAGACTCAACAACTGACTGACTCTTAGCGAAAAGAAAATACAGACTCAAACACTGACATACTAAGAAAGGAAATATGACAATCAGGAATACATTAAAGCTCCTGGTGCCCGCGGGACATCGTTCAATCTTGCCGCGGGCCTATATGCAAGTTCCCTTGAAGTCTGTCCAGATCACTCATTATTTGCTTCACAAATATCATCACCGATGCAAAGAACGTGGTGCGAGTCATGTTTTCGCACATTTGACATTTCCTAGTAATGTAGTGAGCAACGATTAAGATCTTTTCTCTGATTCTGCCCTTTTCCTGAAGCAACCGCCCTATCTGTTGGGCCCTGGCCTCCAAAGTTTGCTCGGCTATCTGGTTTTGCTCCTGGAGTTGTTGCAAGTCCATTTCTAATTGTGCCAATGCCGTGTAGCAATGTTCTCTTTCAACCTTGAATTCTTTTGCTTGTTTGATCATTTCGTTCTCTGTGGCGATGACCCTTTTCCTTAACCCCGCGACCTCATTATCATATTCTTCTTTCAACTGTTTAACCATGTGGGTTCGTTCTTCTGCGTTTTTAGTCAATTGTTTTCGAACCTCGGCTAATTCTCTCTCTGCTTTGTTGAGGTCAAAACTGTAGTCATTCACTTTTTGCCTTACATTTTCTATAAGTTTTACATCTTTGGCGCTCCTGACGGGATCTTCGGCCGCTAGCTTCATCTTTTGGATTTGGGCTCGTAAGGCTTCATTCTCTTTGGCCAATTTCTTCCTCTCACCCTCATCAGCTGTGGCTTGCACGCTGTTTTCAAACTGGAGGTTTTGGACTTGTTTTTCCAGTACTCCTATGCGGGCCNGTTGTAGTCTTATATCTATTCGCGAGAAGTTTACTTCTCTCCGGTCTCGTCTCCTCACTAAGTGGCTGCACACACCTGTCTTACAGATAGAGTCAAGCACGAGACGGGTATTATGTTACCAAGCAAGATATCCTGGCGACACTTCACCTTTGGCTGGATCCTGTACGCAAGTATTTGCCTTTAAATATTGACATTCGTTCCAAATCTGGCGGACTCGTGCTTCAGGAAACTGTCCATCAGGGCTAATCTCAATTACCTGAGCACTACGATCCTCATCTTGTGCACTATTTGGCATCTCCCAAGTTGTCTCAAAACCCGATATGGAGCGTAAGGCTGGATGCTTCTAAGTTCCATCAAGAGAAAATGTGACCTAGCCGCTGACATATACATGATTTCATCAACGGGTAACCATCCAAGCGTCCACTGTATCTGACTGGCGGTGAGAGTCTGAAAGTATAATGTCCAGGCGGTTACTCCTTCAGGTAAGCTGGCCCCGTTAATCCTTGTGTAGAACTCCCCGATGCAGGTTTTCTCAGATGAACCATAACTCAGGAATTGAGGACGATGGCACAAGTGTTCAGTCATCCACATTTGCAACAAGAGATTGCACCCTTCAAAGAAGTTCCCTCCGGCTTTGCGAGCTGTGAGAGCTCGAAAGATTTCAGCTATTATCATGGGTGCAAGAGTGCTTTCGGCTTGAGTCATTAAAGTATTGACGACCCCGGTTATTTTTATGTCAATGTTTCCATCTTTCCTCGGAAATACTAAAAGTCCCAGAAAAACCACCATAAAAGCAAAACGCCTATGTTCTTCCCATTTTTGGCGGTTTCCTTTACTACATATCTTGTTTTCCGGGTTGTTGAACCCTCCTATGTGGCCATATCTGTGGTATATGAAGTGTGGGGTACAAAAACCCTTTGCCAAATCCGGATTGTGGACCGTTCTAATTATCTTCAGTGAGTCTAAGAACCTGTGCACAGCTACAGTTCTTGGGGCAACCAAGTATTTTTGTCTTAAAGTCACCTCATTATTTCCAATGTACCCGGCTATCTCCTCCAAGGTCGGGGTTAGTTCAAAGTCCGAGAAATGAAAGACGTTATGTGCCGGGTCCCAACATGTGACCAATGCTCTGATGATGTCTCCCCGAGGCACAATTTCTAACAAACCAGTAAGCCCTTTCAAATACTTTTTGACCTCGTCCTGTCCTTCTTTACCCAGATCGTTCCACCATAGACGCAAGTCCAGAGGGATTTTAGTCATGATTGAGAAAGGTTCATTTTGAATCGTGCTCATCCTGCACATTTATTAAGGTGATTTAATCACTTGTTTTGACCTAAAAGAAAAAAAAATAACAAACGAGCCTATTTTGTTCAATTTTCCAATTTCAAACAAACAGCCGGTTTCGTGGATACGGCCTTTCAGCACTTCGTAAAGAAGATTTAAGGCTGTGCCCGCTAACCGTTGAAATTGTCCCAAGGTGGCTGTTCTTGCAAAAACGGCCTTCCGGCGCCCTTTTGGGGGCATTTCGCTTAGTCTTGACAAGAATGTCGTCACCCGACTTATTCATGACGAAATCAAAATTTCTGGCATTTTTTGGCTATTTTATTAAAAGGGTGGTTGGACCCGATGAGGGTTGCCTACGTGTCTCACATCCGATGAGAATGAAACCAGCGTAGTTCGGGCAGATTTGCCGAAATCAAAACTATTTTGAACAACAAATTTCTTTCTATGTTTTTCTTGTTTTTTCTTGCAAAAATTTTTCTCTTTTCCATTTTTCATTTTTTCAAAAATCCGGCAGCATTTCGGTACTATTTTGGCATTGGTTTTTCACAACAAAAGGTTATCCTCACTGAGTCTTAACACTGCTATTTTTCCTCAATTTTCTCATTATATACAGGCTGGTCAACATGCAAAGCCGAGCAAATAAATGCGCAAGTAGCACGTAAGATGCATCAGGATGGTCAATTCATTTCAGGTCACCTGTCCTAGACGAACCCAACCCCTGTGTTGAGTCCCCTAAGTTAAATGCACGTGATGCAAATAAGCGTTCCTACTAGGGATCCGACGTGAGGTCAAGTTATTTTAGGATCAAAACCTGGGTATATGTTCTAAACTGTGTACCCGAGCGGACAACTCGAGTCGAGGAGGGGGCTACGTACCGGGGACCCGCAAGATCGTCCGGCTTAGTAACTTGTCCGAGCCTCTTTCTTATTTCAGGGTATGGCACTAACAGAATAGGGAGTCTCAACCAGTAAGCACACCCCCGGAGGTGAGAAGAGAAGGGTTTCGACACAGTTTATATACAATTCAGATAATATCAAAGCGGTAAAAAGCAACATTTTGCGCACTTAGCATGAAACATGTAGAAAAATCAGATAAAGCCAAGTATAACAATTATTCTAAGCTCGAATTCTTAAACCTTGAACCGAAGTTCTGGGTTTGTGTCCCCAGCAGAGTCGCCAGAGCTGTCACACCTCCTTTTTTACACACCTACCCCGAAGGATAAATGTATAAGGGAGTTTTTTCATTTAAAGTGACATTATTCGAAATGGGATTATTTATTTATTTTTTAGAGTCGCCACTTGGGATAGGATTGGCTTTTGGTGTCCCAAGTCACCGGTTTAACTTGAATCCCAAATCGAGGAAATTTCAACTTCCTAGTTGGAGTCTGCGAACCAGAAATTCTGAATAGAAGGAATTCTGTTGACCCGAGGGAAGGTGTTAGGCACCCTCGATCCCGTGGTTCTAGCACGGTCGCTTAAATTATTATAATTGGCTAAAAATCTGATTTTAATACATGTTTTTAACTTATGTCTTTTTAACTTTAAACCGCTTTTATTATTGTTTTAAAGAGAATTACAACGTCGTGAAAACGCGTCTCGAACCACGTCACATAAATACACCCGCAGTTTTTTGACACATTTCGACTTCGTTGGGATTTGGAGTTGGGTCACATAAATGTGCACCCGTATTTAAGAAGGTAAACTTATTAAAAGCGCGCCTAAAGTGACTAGCGTCTTATTAAATTTTGCGAGAAGCCATGAAAATTCGCTAAACGGATGTGCCGAATTTCTAAAATATTTTTAATAAAGCATTTAATGAGGGACCCGCCAATTTTGCATTTTGTTTGGCGGGGTTCGTCTCATTTTATTATTTTAAGGCCAACCTAAAGCGAACTACGATTTTCTATTTAATTTTGTCTCTAAAGGGACTAATTAATTAATTAACAATATCAGTAAACTATCAATTAAGGAATCCGGACCCTCAAACTCCAAGTCCACACCTGAACAAGAGGAAAACCTCTTAGTTCAAAATGTGCTACTATCTTGAGAGGCCCAAAATTACAATATCTTTTAGCCTTTAGCTCAATAGTTTGACCAGTGGGGTAGAGCTTTCAACAGTGAAGAATTCGAACCCAGCCCAAGTAATTGGTCGATTTATTCATAAGAGGGCTGCTTAGCATTTGGGCCTGATGACGGGATCCAGGCCCAGGGCGTGCTGGTGCAAACATTACTAAGTGTGGCGATTTTGGCCCGGCGTGTGAGCCCAGTAGGATGAGGATCCTAGTGCCAACTTATAGGTCCAATTACGTGAGCAAATACACTTAGCTTCACACTCACGTCCAGGTTCAGTAAATCCTGGAAACTTGGACTCAAACTCAGTATATAGCATAGACAATTTTTAATAACAGCTCCAATTGACAATATGATTTATCACTCAAGATTATTATGTGTTTTCTCCTAATGTACCCACTTGTGAGACACTTGTGATGATAAATGAAGCAAATTCAACTACAGCATGCAACATGACCCTAACTGCTTTATACCCAGAAACGTGCAGTCTAAATCGAATTCCATTTTTTAACATAATCACATCTATTTGAGTGTTCAACTACACATGAGGACTTGGACTTTGTTTTCAAAATAATACTAACAGCTCAATCACTACTGAATATACTTACCCTAGGCTAATTAACAGACCAATACAAACTGATAATCGTAGCCGTCCAAATCATTTTGTAAAGCAATCCTAATTATACAGGCCATGCGTCTCTTGTTCAAGTAAATAAAATTTAAAACTACATCACTACATCACATATTATTAATATCTATCCAACTACTGGTGTATCCAAAAATGCACAGTTCAATCAGTACAAAGTAATCAACAATTCTGGAAGTAAGCTAAATTAAACTCATGCTTCCATCTCATTTCATTATCAGCTGATGATTTACAAGAAATTGAGGCTCAGACATGTACCTGGAAATCAGAGAAAAGTAAGAAGAAGGAAGAGTCAGCAACAGTACACAGCAGTCAGCAACTCGAATCAGCAATACATAAAACCAATCTCAAGACTAAAGTGATATCACAGCCCCAGGAGAAATTAGCAGAGAATCAGCAGCAATAAAACAGCCGAAAACAGCTTGAGCTAGACCCAAATGACTTGAAATTGAAGCTAGAACAATAGGAAACTCAGATGAAAATCAGCTTGCAATCAAACTCAAAGTTTAAGGCAACAACATTTTTTGAATTTTTCTATTAGATTTTGTATATTTTTTGAATTTTCAGTAGGAGGTAAGACCTAAAGTGATGATTTCTACAACTATACAATCTCAAATTTGAACCTCTTGAATGTTGAGGCTCAAATTTAAATTTCAAAATTGAGGAAGGGGATTTTTAAGAGCTGGAGAGCTTTTTTTTTGGATTTTTTTTTAGGATCTAAAACATCTTTTTTTTTTTGGGGAATTTTTAGATTGTTCAACTTGCAAAACGAGGCAATGGTGTGGCCTTTTATAGGCAAAGCCTAGGGCTACCTTCAGATTTTTAGTTTTTTTTTAGTCCTTACTTAATTTGGTTTTTGCTTAAGTATCCCTGGAGTTGTGACTTGCCACCCAAGTTTTCCTTTAACAATTCGAAATTCCACTTAGAACCCTTTCTAGGTGCTTCTAGTAGCTTCCAATTTCTGTTGCCCCGAAAATTCCCTGAACTGCATTCCTTAAATTACCCTTTATTTGGCTTCTAATTTACTAACCTAGTCAAACCAAACCTCCAACCCTGATAATTGGTCAAGGATTGACCATGGTTAAGCAAAGATCTACCCTACTCAGCTATAACTAAACAGCTCTTTGATTAACAAATGGAATTAAATCTAAGACAATAACTACTGAAAACTGAAATCAGGTTAATAACACTAAGCACGGATTATTTAATTGAAACCAAACACCAACTCAATAGAAATCAGAACAAAAATAAAATCAAACAGGACAGAATTAACAAAATTAAACAAAACCCTGAAAATTTTAAAATCATTTAGCAATTAATCGAAAGGTAGTAAAATCAAGATTTGAGCGCAAACTATGAACAATCAAAACACAACAAGGTGACAAACTATTTAGCTAAATTTTATTAATGAAAAATGGCAGAGAAAAGAAAAGAAGAAAAAAAAAACAATAGATGAGGCAGAACAAACGACTACAAAGATAGTAGGAGAATAAAGAATCAACAAACGAAACAAACAAAATGAAATGAACAAAAGAACTCACTGACTCGACTTGGGCTCAGGGCTGGCCTTCCAAATTAAACCCTGCTATAACATCAATCACTCGTTCTTTGTCCAGGAACGGGTAAAAATGTTTGCACGTAACCAAATTAGAATCACGGGAACCGGAGAGGGCTTTGCATGCTTGAGTTTCCATCTGAACTTTAATTGAACTCTTAGATTTGAAATTTGAGGGGCTTGGTCGATATTTGAAGGGGAAGGAGGACAGATATAGGACGAGGGAGGTCTGGTGGTTAAGGGGTATCGTATCGATTTGGGGGCGTTTGGACAAGGTGAGGTTTTGGCCGGAGAGTTTAGATTCAATATTCGAGATGTTTGGCCGGGATTTGAGGGAAATTGTGTTGGGGGTTGGAAAGAGGAGAGTGAGGTGGTTCTATGGTGTATTTTTGGACGGAAAAGGAGCATCGCCGCCGCCGGCGGTGATAAAAAACGGGTCTGAGACGATGATGAGAGAGGGGGGGGGGGGTAGGGGATCCGACAATTTTATATTAATTTTGACCTAGTTCCCAGCCGTTGGATCAAGGATCCTCGACGGCTAGGATTGCTTGACGACAAAACGTCGTCGTTTCGCTTAAGGGGGGGCAGGCCGGGTTTAGGGGTTTGGGCCTGGTCTGGGCAACAATTGGTATTGGGCTTGGGGTGAATTTAGCCCAAATTTGGGTCTTTTATTAAGGAGACTCAATTTTCTTTTGATTTTGTTTCCTTTTTCTTTTCAAATTAAACTTAAAAGTCTAAATTAATTCTAAAAACTAAATTAACCTACCCAATCTTTTTAATAATTGACACAATTAATTAAATACCAAATTTAAAGGAAATCTAACCAAAATCAAAGCTAAAAATTAAACAAAGCAAAAATAACTCATTTTTTGTGATTTTTATATTTTTGTGAAATCCTAATTACTAATTAATCTAAAAAATATAAGATTAAATCCTAAATGCAAATGCAATGCGAATTTTTGTATTTTTTATGAATTATGTTAAATAAAAATGCACACAGTAAAAATGCAAATAAACACGAAATTGTGCAATTAATTCCTACAAATTAAACAATTAAAAGAAAAAATCCTAAATCTAAGATATATGTAGGAGTAATTCGTGCGAGGCAAAAATCACATGCTCACACACAAAATGCAAACAAACAGAAAAATTTTGCAATAATTCTTAAATAACAAAAGGAAAAAAATCTAATTTTGGGAGTTCTATAGGAGTAATTCATGTGAAGCAAAAATCACGTGCTCACAGTGTTGGTCGCCGGTTGGGTGGTTTGAGCCGAGAGAGGCTCGGTTGTTGGGTACAGATCTAGTTCAGGATGCCTTGATAAGGCGAAGATGATTCAGGATAGGCTTCGTACAGCTCAGTCCAGGCAGAAGAGTTATGCCGACCGCAAGGTTCGTGATGTGGCATTTATGGTCGGAGAGCGAGTGTTGCTTCGGGTGTCGCCCATGAAGGGCATGATGAGATATGGGATGAAGGGCAAGCTAAGCTCTAGGTTCATTGGTCCTTTTGAGACTCTTGATCGAGTGGGAGAGGTGGCTTACAGACTTGCGTTACCGCCGAGTTTATTAGCTGTGCACCTAGTATTTAATGTGTCCATGCTTCGGAAGTATCACGGTGATCCATCCCATGTGTTAGACTTCAGCACTGTCCTGTTGGACAAGGACTTGACCTATGAGGAGGAGCCGATGGCCATTTTAGACCGGCAGGTTCGTTAGTTGAGATCGAAGAAGTTCCCTTCAGTTCCTGTTCAGTGGAGAGGTCAGCTTGCCGAGGCAGCTACCTAGGAGTCCGAGTCCGATATGCGGAGTCGATATCCCCATCTTTTCCCCGACTCAGGTACTTCTTTTCTATGTCCGTTCGAGGACGAACGGTTGTTTTAGAGGTGGAGGATGTGATGAACCAAAAGATCATCACTTGATTTACAAGTCAATTATGTGTTCCGAGGTCTTAAAAACCTCCTTTTATCTCACCTCGATTTGCGTCCGCGGTCCGGGTATATATCCGAAATGCTTTTATGTGAAAATTTGATAAAAATGCTAATTTTGCCTTTAAAATTAAATTTAAGTTGACTTCGGTCAACATTTTGGGTAAACGGGCCCGAACCCGTGATTTGACAGTCCTGGAGGGTCCATAGAAAAATATAGGACTTGGGCGTACGCCCGGAATTGAATTTCGAGGTCCCAAGCCCTAGAAATGATTTTTTGAAGCAAATTGCTTAACTGAAATTTTAAGAGTTTTTGGAAACTTAAATGTGTTTGAATTTGATGGTATCGGGCCCGTATTTTGGTTCCGGAGCCCGGTACATGTCTTATACGGTATTTAAGTTGTGCCTGTAAAATTTGGTAAGAAACGGACTTCATATGACGTGAATCGGACCCTCGGTTGAAAAAATTTGAACTTTAAGAGTTCTTGAGATTTTTCTTTGATTTTGATGCTAAACTCGTAGTTCTAGATGTTATTTTGATGATTTGATCGCACGAGCAAGTCCGTATGGTGTTTTTGGACTTGCGTGCATGTTTGGTATGAAGCCCCGAGGGCTCGGGTGAGTTTTGGATAGACCGCGGAGTGAAATTGGACTTAGGAAAACTGCTGGTGTGTTGCAGGTCTGCAGGCTTCGCAATTGCGAAGCCTAGCTCGCAAATGTGAGCTCGCATTTGTGAAGAAACATCACATTTGCGAAGTTCAATGTCGCAAATGCGACTTCAGCAGGGACTGCAATTGCGAACGGTAGTTCGCATTTGCGAAGAAAGCAGGGTAGTCCTACCTTCGCATTTGTGAAGCCTGGGCCGCAATTGCGACTTCGCATTTGTGAACATGACATCGCAAATTCGATATGCACCTGTGCAACTTATAACTTAGACGAAATTTCTTTATTTTTCAAACTTTCACAAAACCTAAACTCTCTTGGGCGATTTTCCAAAGACAAGTTCTTCTCGAAATCATTAGTAAGTCATTTCTAACTCATTTTCTTCAATCTATAACATCTTTTTACATGATTTCAACTCAAAATCAAGGGTTTTTGATGGAAAATTGGGTGATTTGGGTAGAACTTAGGATTTTCAAATTTTGGGGATTTGGACCTCGATTTGAGGTCCGATTTCAAAATAAAGTATATATTTGAGTTCGTGGGTGACCGGGTAATCGGGTTTTGGTTCGAACCTCGGGTTTTGACCAAGCGGGCCTGGGGGCAATTTTTGACTTTTTGGGGAAAATGATAGAAAACCTATAATTTAGCATTGGGATTGAATTCTTTTGCATTTATTGATGTTGTTAAATTAATTTGGGTTAGATACAAGTAAATTGGAGGCAAATTATAAAGGAAAATCGGTGTTTGAGGCTTGAGTAGGCCGTGGAAGTTCGAGGTAAGTGTTTGGTCTAACCTTTGCTTGAGGGAATAGGTGTTGTGCCTTATTTGCTATGTGTTAGTGTAGTGTATGAAGTATAGGTATGGTGACGAGTATCTATACGTTGGTGTCAAGCATGCACGTGGGTCTTAAATTGTGATCGTTGTGTTTCTTAATAAGTACTACGTATGCCTAAAATGTTGATTATCCATATTGAGTAAGATTTATGATTTTCTTCTTGGTATTTGGTTATTGTTGAGCATTGGCTCTAGTTGAGGTGCAATTATGAAGTTGATTATTGGTACAAGTTTGGTTATAGTTGATTCCCTTGCCGGGACGTATTTAATTCTTATTGTTGATTCCCTTGCTGGGACGTATTTATACTTATTATCGATTCCCTTGCCGGGACGTATTTATACTTATTGTTGATTCCCTTGCCGGGACATTGTTGTTGCTATTGTTTGGGTGAGGAAAGAGTGATAAAGCACGAAGGGTGATGCTGTGCACATTTATTCTTATGCATATGGTGAGGAAAGAGTGATAAAGCACGAAGAGTGATGTCGTGCACATTTACATTGATATTGATGCATATGGTGAGGAAAGAGTGATAAAGCACGAAGGGTGATGCCGTGAACTTTCATACTTATTTATATGGTGAGGAAGAGAGGTAAAGCACGAAGGGTGATGCCGTGCACATTTTCATTACTTGATTGCATTGGTGAGGATTGAGAGTAAAAGCACGAAGGATGATGCCGTGCACTTATTGCCTGTTTGTTAAGATTTCTTGTTGTTTTCTGTTCAAATGCCTTAATTGTCTTATTCCACTATTACTGTCATTCTTTATGTTGGTATTTCCTCAATAGCATGTTACCCCTCCCCCGTTACTTTTGAATTACTTCTATTACTGTTATTCTGCTAGATACTGTGTAAATGCAGGTTAATTATTTGTTGTGTCCTAGCCTCGTCACTACTTCACCGAGGTTAGTTTTGATACTTACCAGCACATGGGGTCGGTTTTGCTGATACTACACTCTGCACTCTTTTGTGCAGATTCCGGTACTGGAGCATACGGACCTTAGCTAGGGGTTGCTGCCTTTAGTCTATCGGAGACCTGAGGTAGTCCTGCAGGCGTCCACAGGCCTTGGCGTCCCCTTCCTATCTAGTTTCTTTTTGCTCTTTTATATCTCAGAGACAGACATGTATTTATTTTGTTCAGACCCTGTTTGTAGTATTCTTAGATAGTCCGTGAGATTGTGATACCTGTTCTGGGTGGTTTACGTTTATGGATTCGTATTGGTATTAGCTAAACTGTTAAATTTCGTTCTTCCGCTTTATTATTTCTGTTGTTTATAATATGTTAACTTGCACTTGTTAAGAGGTTAAAAGTAAAAAGGGTAAATTAATCGGAATAGTTGGCTTGCCTAGCTTTCACTAGTAGGCGCCATCACGACTCCCGAGGGTGAAAAATCCGGGTTGTGAAAATTTGTTCCATCACCCCTGGAGCATAGTAGAAAACTTGAATCAAAATTTGGGGTTCAATTCATAAGCTCGAGGTGGAGGAAGAAAGTGATTCACGTCGTGCCGTGACGTTAAATGAGGCTCTTGTTGGGAGCCAACCCATCTTTACTGCTTTTTTTTTATTTGTAGTTTTTTAACTTTTTTATTGTATCATTTTTGTAGTGTCATTTATGATTTTCTAGGGGCATGGGAAGCAAAGCCATTTGAAGAAAGAAAAAGCAAGTGAAACGATTAGAATTAAGTGTGGGGTGCCCGCACAAAGAACCAAGTCTGGGAGAAGTCTGAGTACCACAGGAGCCGCTAATTCTTCGGCCTTCGGCCTACCAAGGAGTTTCTTTTACCCTCTTATATTTATGGGTGTGCATTGGATACAATGCACAATTTAAGTGTGGGGTGAAGAGATTGTTTGAGTGATTTCTTATGCTATTATAGTTGTATTATTTTATGTGTGTTGAAAAACAAATCAAAAAAAAATGTTAGGTTAATCCCTCTTGGGTTTTTTTATGGTTACAGTTCTTTTCCGAGCGATGACTTTTTGAACCGGGTAGTAGTTTTTTTATAGGTTCAAAACATTTTGGACTTTTCCCGACAATGAAGCTTCTTAGACAGCTTTCTTGAGGGTTTAAAGTATAAAGAAAAATACAAAAAGATTTTTTTTTCTTTTTTTTAACTGATAATGAAACGGGAAGAACTTGAGTATCTACACTTTCTGCCATGTTTTATGTTGGGGCTTATAGTTGGAGAATTTTGACTGAGTACTCTCTTTTTTATTCTTGTGACTATATGCCTTGAGAGTATATGTGTTTCTTTTGACGCTTGGGCTCGTCTATTGACTCCTGTTGTTACTTCCTAGTGTTTGAATTATATGATGACTTTGCTAGTGGCTTTAACTTGAGAGTTGGGTCTGAGATCATGCGCATTGTATGAGGTGAGATTTTGGTTTTACTATGTGTCATTCCTTGTAAGTCTAGAACTTGCCCCGTGTGTGAGTCGAAGCTAAATGATTAAGTCTTGTGAGTATAAAAAATGATATAGGCATTTATTTGATTGACCTTTGTTCCTATTTGCTTACCAGTGCAAACATTATCCGTAGTCATCCCTTTTGAGCCTGCAGACCTTTTTATTTGGCACCCACATTACGAGTCAACCCCTATTTTGTTCTAAATCCTATCTTGTGCACCGTTTACCTCCGAAGCACTTAAGTCGCTGAAAGCCTAAAGAAAGAGATTGGGTAGCTTTTGACTGGAACCATAGAAAGTCCGACAAGGTACACTTGTGGGTAAAAACCTTACTAATCGAAATTACTAAATTAAGGAGAGTGTGAAAAAAAACTGAAAAAAGAAATAAAATAAATAAAAAATGAATGATACCTCCCGTATCTTTGTTTGGGCTAGTGAGTATCTATATATTGATGTGCTTAATGAGATGGGCTTACTTGTGTATGGTTTCACAGCAAACATTGATTTGGCCATGATAAAAATGTACTTGAAAGTGTGGTGTATTAAAGGGCTTAGGAGGGTAGTCACTAGTTTCCTATATATATATATATATATATATATATATATATATATATATATATATATATATATATATATATATCCTACCTGTCCCTTAGCCTACATTACAACCAATAAAATCCTACTTGATCCTAAACTTTACAAGTTTAAATTAGTCGAGTCTTACACTAAGGGCAAGCCAATGGTATAAACTTGGGTGGCATGTGAGTTTCTTTGCGAGAGTGAGCGGATTCTTTCAATACGTAAGTCCTTAAATTATACTTGAAGTCATATTTGAGTGTGCGGACTGATTACTCTCTTTGATTTGTTGGTGATGGCATATACTTTACGATGGATTGGTAAAGAACTCATATCTTTAGTTGGCACAAGAAGCGAGTCATATAGAGGAAGGTAGCGGAGTCAATTTTTGAGGCTAGGATGTTAGAAGAGCCACAAAAATATTTTAAATAGTCTTGACATTGATCTAAAAATGAGGAAAGATATCAATAACTCTTATGCTGGATTCTAAGCGTTGATATAAACCATTGTCATTGCTATGATGCTTGAGTGTGCTTTGGAATTGTGTTACTTACCGATGTGCTTAATTTTAAGTTGCTCGAGGAAAAGTAAGAGTTTAAGTGTGGGGTGGTGATAAATGATGAAAAATGCATGATTTGGGTATAGCTTCATATCATTTTGTATGTGAGTTGCGAAATATTACATGTTTATAAACATAAAATATGCTCATTATATATTTATTGTGTGTAGAAATGAGTTTGGATGCAAGATGGCGAAAATCGAATAATTTAATGCAAAAAGAAGTTAAGAGGCGAGAGATGGGAGCGTGCCGCAATTGATGCATTGCATGAAAGGAGGTGCAAAATAGCCTAGGAAATGAACAAAAAATAGTGAAATATGGAGGTTAGCCTTGGACCTAGCACACGAAATAACAAAGAAGAAGAAAAAATAGTTGGGAGCGTGGTAGAAGTCGCGCGTTGCAACAACTCTAGCACGCGACTCAACGTGTCCTTTTCGAATTAGGAGAGATCAAGGACGCCTCACATCAACCCTAATCATAAAACGTCCTTTTGAAGGGGGGGGGG
>NW_017671501.1:258555-275538 GCF_001879085.1 Nicotiana attenuata
GGGGGGGGGGGGGGGGAGAGACATTACTTTAAGGTTAGACAACACCCAAGGAGGAAAGAATACGCTAGGAGCAAGGAGGAAGATTCAACCACGAGTTTTTCCTTTCTTCTTCCTATTTTTTATTGTTGGTTATGACTTTTAGTATTGTAGTTTTACATACTATTATGAGTAGCTAATTTATAATCTAGAATTTTGATGGAACCTCTTGTAGGATGAATTCTTATTATGTTTTAATATAATTTGACCTTTGCATTTATCTACTTGCTCAACTACATGCTTATTTCAGTTAATTGAATGGCCATCAATTGACTGTGCCTATTTATTGTGTATTGCTTGAGAAAGGGTATATATTTAGGTAGTTGTTAAACGACGTCACTCCCAAGTTATATAAGAGATCTATACGATGGGTTTAAAAGCGGGAATAGAGATAACAAAGCTTTGACGTGATCACAGTGAGCGGTGAAAAAGTGCAAGCTAGAGTAATTCGCGAGAATATGACTACATTATTATAGTTGCTCAAGATAGAATTACGATAAGTCGAGTGCTCATGATTAGTAGAGAATACTTAGGCGAAATTATAGGTGATGTAGCGGGAAAGATTCTGACAATTGAGAAAATCATAACCTGCGCCTCCTTAATCTTGTCTCTAACCCCTAGTGTCCCTAGTTGTTAATTTAATACCTTAATTTGTTAGTTAATTAGTTAGATATAAGAATTTTGATATTTATAACTTATGAATTGTTCGAGCTTGTCTCCTTAGTGATGGTGAATAGTTGTAGCTAAATCTTAGTTCTATGTGGGATTCGACTCCGGACTCTTGTACCGGATTATATTTGAAGAGACCGTTTATCCTTTTTGGGACTAGAGTTGGGCGTGATCATGGTTATAAAAGCTTCTCATTAGGGGTAGAATTGGAAGTTCAAGCTAAATTATTTCCAAAATTAGAATGGGGTCATTCTTTTTGGTACGGACCAAAAGGGTAATAGGTTTACATAAACTAGAACAGAGAGAAAGTAATATTTATCAGTTGTGTATATTAAAGAAGTCTGTACATATGTTCTACTGAAACCATATTTACAAGTGAGCAAAAGAGAAGAAATTATTCTGCGGTCCTATAAATTCATAAACCGTTGTCATCTCATGTTCCTTTTTCCAAAGGATGGTTTAACATTTTTTTTTTTTTTTTTTTTTGGCTAAAAGGATGGTTTAACTTACATACATTGATAGTGTACATTTTTTTTTATATATATATATATATGTACGTATATTAAGCTCTTTTCTTAAAAACCACTTCTCAATTTGTAAATTATACACAGTCACTTCTCAATTTGTAAATTATACACAGGCATAAAAAAGTTCGAAATAGTCCATTTTCTTATTTAAAGAGTTTACGAATTTACGTTTTCCTATATTAATATGATGACTGGATATATTTAAAAATAGGGAAAAGGCAAAATATACCCATCTTCTTTCGGATATTGTCTACATTTAATCTTCGTTGTCCGACCAAATTTACCCCTACCGTTATATTATCCAGCCAAATTTATCCCTCCCATCAACAAACTTTTAAAAATTACTCTTTGGCATTTCCCGGTTGTTATGGGATTACAAGGCTCTGCGCTTAGCCCGTTCTTATTTGCCTTGGTGATGGATGCATTGACACACCATATTCAAGGGGATGTGCCATGGTGTATGTTATTTGCTGATGACATAGTTCTAATTGATGAGACAAGGGCCGGTGTTAACGAGAGATTGGAGGTTTGGAGACAGACCCTCGAGTCTAAGGGTCTCAAATTGAGCAGGTCTAAGACAGAGTACCTGGAGTGCAAGTTTAGTGCTGAGTTGAGGGAAGTAGGCAGGGACGTGAGACTTGGACCACGGGTCATCCCGAAGAGAGATAGCTTCAAGTACCTTGGGTCGATGATTCAGGGGGGCGGAGAGATCGACGAGGACGTCACTCACTGTATAAGGGCGAGCTGGATGAAATGGAGGCTCGCATCTAGAGTTTTGTGTGACAAGAAAGTTCCACTGACACTCAAAGGTAAGTTTTATAGAGCTGTGGTTAGACCGGCCATGTTGTATGGGGCAGAGTGTTGGCCGGTTAAGAACTCCCATATCCAGAGGATGAAGGTAGCAGAGATGAGGATGCTGAGGTGGATGTGCGGGCATACTAGGATAGACAAGATTAGGAATGAAGATATTCGGAAGAAGGTGGGCGTGACCCCTATGGATGACAAGA
The DNA here is from genome assembly GCF_001879085.1 of Nicotiana attenuata. Lineage (NCBI taxonomy): Eukaryota > Viridiplantae > Streptophyta > Magnoliopsida > Solanales > Solanaceae > Nicotiana > Nicotiana attenuata. The sequence goes on from NW_017671501.1 coordinate 260,795, forward strand.
TGCGGGAAGCTAGGCTCAGATGGTTCAGGCACGTGCAGAGGAGAAGCCTTGAGGCGCCGGTAAGGAGGTGTGAGCGGTTGGCCGTGGTGGGTACGAGAAGAGGTAGAGGGAGGCCTAAGAAGTATTGGGGAGGGGTGATCAGGCAGGACATGGTACGACTGCGGATTTCCGAGGACATGGCCCTTGATAGGAAGATCTGGAGGTCAAGCATTAGGGTTGTAGGTTAGGGGGTAGTAGAACTTTCCTTACTTTATACCGGGGGTGAGGTGGGGTTGGATTAGGGTTGATCTTAGATGGCTTGAAGTTAATGTTGAATACACACTATACTTGTTGTTTATCTTAGCCCTGGGCCTTAGATACTGGTTACTGTTATTGCATGTCATTCATCTTTTGGTTGTTATGCTTCTGTTACTATTACGGTTTCTACTGGAGTTACTAATGAGTTGTCTTTTCATGTTTTTTATTTCCGTCTTTCTGAGCCATGGGTCTATCGGAAACAGCCTCTCTGCCCTATCGGGTAGGGGTAAGGTCTGCGTACACATTACCCTCCCCAGACCCCACTTGGTGGGATTTTACTGGGTAGTTGTTGTTGTTGTTGTAATATTTTAGTACAATGCTATGACTCATCTTATAGTATTGTTGTATTTTCATGAAAAATATAGTTGTATCCTATTAGGACTAAGGAAATATTTGGAGCACAAGTTACATATTTTGTGCTATGAAGACTTTACCGGAAAAAACTCGAAAACCCGAAAAAATCGAAAAACCTGAGAAAACCCGAGATTGAAAAACCCGACTTTGTTGGTTTTGATTTGATTTATAGATTTAAAAATCCGACACCATTAATTTAGTTTGGTAATTAAAAAACTCGAACCAACCCGACCTATGTACACCCCAAGTCATAGTCACGAGAAACTTCTATGCATCTCGTTCTACTGTTTTCAGATTTTAATATTAAAAATTTCTTTCCTTTTCAACACCAACTAAAGGACTTGCTTGATACTCCATAATACACTTAATTTTGGGGAATTCTCCAATATAAGCTAGGGTTTGGATATAAATTTGATTAAAATTTGAGAAAAATAAAATTGAAGTTGTGTTGAAAAATAATTTTTGAAAGTTAAAGTTGTGTTTCGGCATACATTTAATTTGAAGAAAAGTTGAAGCTTTGTGAGTGGAAGAAAAAATTTCGCTCAAAAACTGCCCTAAACTATTTTTTGGGAATTTGAAATTTTTTGAAATCTTTTTTTCCCAAAACATGATCAAATTTCATAAACAAACATTATTTTTTTTTTTTTTTTTTTTTGAAAAATTGAAGCCAAAATCTACTGCTAAACGGGAGCTAAATGTCGTGTGGGTTTTGTGTAGCCGAATACTGAAAATGTATGGCCAAATGGGAGCTAAATGTAGTGAACCCAAAGGTTGTGGTTGTCCTTTTTTGCGGTCAACGCCAGCAAACCAGGAATTTGGAGATCTCACATGGCTTATGGCAGTGTTTCCCTTCCAGTGTAGTAGGGCGTTGAAGAGTCAAAATTCCAGGTTGGGAAATGGAAACACAAGGCTCCAACGTAGCTACGTCACTTTTCACATTTACTTTCATTTTTTTGGGGTCAACATATGTTTTAATTAGTGTAAAAATTTGACGAATGGCTTTGAATTCTCATTTCCGGCTGCATTATATATTTGACTTTTAGGATCTTTCCCTTGATTTTTTTTATATTTTGGGGGCACTACTAAAGGGTAGTTTGTGACATAAATAAATGGGAATAAAAAATAGTCACTATTGTTTTTATTACCATGGGAAGCGTGAGATTGAATTTTGGAGTAGATTTCTTCGGATGGTAAGTACAACACATGATTTGTCATGTGTGAGTTAAATGTACCTCATGAGTTTAAAACCGATCATAAATAAATATATATTTAAGTGTAAAACAATTAATAATGAATCCATATCACACGAGTGACGAACCGTATGTTAGCCCCTTGACGAAGTTCCTCGGCAGGTGTTGGTTGTGACAAGGATTTTCATGATGGCCTTGGCACACAACCTGAAAAATGGAGCAACATCATGAGGGGCAGCTCGGCATGACGGACTTTGCGGGGTTGACAAACACACCTTGAACGGAGGGAAGGTGCATTTCACATGGACGTGCAGGTTGGCATAACAATGGAAAAGCAAAGTCATGTCAAAGCAGGGGCAAAGACATGGCAAGACAAGGAAAGGCAATGCGGGACGATCAATGACATTAATGTGGGCAGATTTGATCAAGTTGAGGGAAACTTGACATAGGCAGGTAGCTGTGGCAATGGGCGTGTGCGGCTAAGCCAATATGCGGCAAGTGTGATCATGGCATTGGGGTGGAGCAGTGTCAAAGGGCAAGGCTGGGCGCAATGCCAGCCTTGGGTGTGCAATAGCTGGCCAAAACAAACACATGCAGCGCACATGCAGGGCGGTTGAGCGGTTACAACTGCCTCATTCAAGCATGACTGATCATGGGGCTAAGTGGAGGCACGTTTTTAGAGAATGGATGATTGTGTGGCTTAGTTATACACGTTTTTAGCATGTTCCCTATATTTGCTCATCAGTTGGGGCTTGTCAACTGATTGTCTAAAATGCTGCCAAGTATAATTGGGCAGCCTACACTATAAATATGTGCATAAGGTTGTCCCAAATGGGCAGAGAACTTAGGCTTGTGGCAACTTGTTAAGCCAAAAACGTCTAAGTAATTCCTAAGGGTGGGAAATCGTTTTGGGGCAGGGAACTAGGAAGTTCTTTGTTCTTGGCCATAGGGTTGGCTTATTGTGTTATTGTATTCATATTTTAATACGAGTTGGGAAAAGATTCATGTAAATTCGTGTGTGCCTTTACTTTTCTTGCTGCCTAAATTTATTCTAAATCCCAAACGTTCTAAAATAATTCTAAGTATTGGAAAGGCTGAAGTCAAGGCTAGGCTTGCCTGTCGCGCAGTGGTGAACCTCGGGCAGAATTCGAGTGTCATAAATTACCCCTGTAACATCTGGTATTAGAGCGTGGCTGGATCGGGGCGAAGACACGACGTTCATTGGTTGAATTTCAATGAAAGATGGCTGGTGGCAATGCAGAACTGAGGGAAAAAGTTGCTGCATTGGAGGCACTCGTCGGAACTGTTGATGGTGATCAATTTCTAACTATTGTGACTCGTCTCGCCTATCTTGAGGCCGAGATGAACATGCTGAGCCATGAGTGCACAGATCTGAAAGCGGAAAATAGGTTGTTGCGTCGTACTGTTGGCAATGATGAAGCACAGTGTGGGGCAGATCGTACCTAGGTCAAAATTCCGAAGCCTAAAGAGTTTAATGGTGCAAAGAGTTCCAAGAAAGCACTACTTTGAGACTGCCCATGTGCGAGATGAAGACAAGGTCACCATTACGACTATGTACTTGGTGGACGATGCAAAGCTTTGATGGCGGACGCGCGTGGTAGACGATGTAAGTACTGGTAGGCTGAAAATTGACTCTTGGGAAGGGCTGAAAAAAGAGTTGAAGGATCAATTCTTTCCGAGCAATGCGGGCTGGATTGCTAGAGATCGTTTGAAAAAGTTGAAACAAACTGGAACGGTCAGGGAATGTGTCAAAGATTTCAGTTCTTTGATGCTGGATATAAGCAACATGTCTGAGGAAGACAAGCTGCACAATTTCCTTTAAGGGTTGCAGTCGTAGGTGCAGATAGAACTCCGAAGGCAGAATGTGAAAGACCTTCCTAGTGCCATCGCTGCTGCGGATGCGTTAGGTGATTTCCGGTTGGGACAAGATTGTTCTGATTTCTCTACTACTAACTTGCTCGAGGACGAGCAAAGGTTTAAGTGTGGGGTGTTGATAATAGGTGAATTTAACTATAATCACGCCTTAAATAACCACTTTCTTGTATAGTTTTGATGATAAAAGTGATAACAAAATGCTCTTATTAGTGCTTTTCATGATTTGCAGGTGATATATGATCAGGGAAGGCTAGGGAGTATTTTTGTAGTCAAAAATGAAGAAAAAGAGGCCAATTGTGAAATTCCCCAAGTATACCACGCAAAACAGGCCTGAAGATTCAGAGAACTGGGTTGACCGCGGTTGCACCGCGACCGCGGTAGAACCGCGGTGGAAGAGAGCTGCGGATAAATTCAGTTTCAGAGAAGGCATTTGGCCGCGGTTTGACCGCGACCGCGGCAGAACCGCGGCGGAAGCAGTTGAGTACTCTGAGAGTGTGAGTACATGAGTTCATACTGAGAGACATTGCATTTGACATACGTACTTGAGATACATGCACAAAGACGCATTTTTCCTTTTGCTGCCCGATTTTGGTGAAATTCATGATTTTTACCTGTATCTTGACATGTAGGCATAGAGATGTACTTTCCTCATGCTATCTGAAAATAAAACATTTACCTGATGAAAAGTTTTTGGATAGCTTGATTGTTTGAACCTATACCTCCTAGAAGCACTTGAATCACTAAAGAACATACATAACTGATCATGGGGCTAAGTGGAGGCACGTTTTTAGATCATGGTTGATTGTGTGGCTTAGTTATACACATTTTAGCATGTTCCCTATGTTTGCTCATCAGTTGGGGCTTGTCAACTGATTGTCTAAAATGTTGTCAAGTGTAATTGGGCAGCTTGCACTATAAATATGTGCACAAGGTTGTCCCAAGTGGGCAGAGAACTTAGTCTTGTGGCAACTTGTTAAGCCAAAAACGTCTAAGTAATTCCTAAGGGTGGGAAATTGTTTTGGGGCAGGGAACTAGGGAGTTCTTTGTTTTTGGCCATAGGGTTGCCTTATTGTGTTCTTGTATACACATATTAATACGATTTGGGAAGAGATTCCTATAAATTCGTGTGTGCCTTTACTTTTCTTGCTGCCTAAATTTTTTCTAAGTCCCAAACGTCCTTAAATAATTCTAAGTGTTGGAAAGGCTGAAGTCAAGGCTGGGCTTGACTGCCGCGTAGTGGTGAATCTCGGGCAGAATTCGAGTAACATAAATCACCCATGTGACACTGTGCATCATAGACCCTCTCGAGTTATTTGATTGTCATAAAGAAAAACGAAGATAATGTTATATATGGATGTGGCAGTGTGTATTAGGGTTCTTTTACCCGTTTACACATTTATATTTCCGTAACTGTACACGCTCATTGGATTGTCTTTTTTTTTTTTTCCGATAGTTCAAGTCCTAAGTAGTTAATAACTCTTTCGCCATCTAAATTATTTTGAACGAATTTTAAATGTTTCTCTATTGCATTTCGATTAGCAAAATCTAGTCTCATATCTAATTATCCCTCGTATAAAACCCTTCCACATTTTATCACTGACAATCGTTCACTGCAACTTATAAGAATTATTACAATCCCATTTCTCTGTTCATAGGCTATCTATTATCTGAAAAACTAAAAGAACTTAAAGCTGAGGTTTGTTTAACTGAAAATCTCAGATTAAGAATTGTATAACTACATGTAGGACTTATACTTTGACACTTGAATTTGCAAATATTTTTTGAAGTGTATGACTATCTCATCTAAAAGTTAAATTCCTTATCCGGCTCGAGATATTCCCAATTGGCCTTGTTGGTTCGATGGTGATTACCACCACTATATATATACTGTTTATTGGCTATAACGCTCTGTCTTATGCAGCCTTATTAGAACATTGATCCTAATGCTCCGTTTTCTGTCGCGTTCAAAGCTGTGGGATGGAGTTGGGCGCAACATATTGTGGCTGCAGGTAAAGGCAGAGATACAGTTGCATTCAAATATTACTTTTTATACAACTATGCCATCTCTATAACACTCTTAACGAAATTTCTAACATCGACACTGGGCTGTAGGTGCGTTGAAAGGAATGATATCTGTGTTGCTGGTAGGCGCGACTGGTCAGGCGCGTTATCTAGCTCAGTCACATTGCGCGAACTCACATGATGCCTCCGTGGTTTTCCTATATCGACGCAAAAACAGGAACGACCGTTAATGTCACGCCCGTCATGATGAGTGCGACCGCGATCGTCGCCTTCTTCACGAAGCTCGAAATTCTCTCCAATCTCCTATCGATCTCTACACTTCTCGTCTTCATGCTCGTGGCTCTCGCTCTCCTCATTCATCGTTACTGTGCAAGCGGCATGACGACTAACGCGGAGCGCAAAGTGATCACGCCCAACTATGCCCTCTAAAAAGGACTCTGCGGACGTTGCAAATATAACCCGAGTATTACGCCCAGGATCGAATCCACAGAGAGTTAACCTATCAATCACTATCTTCAGACCCACTAAACTCTACACTCGTGCTCACTCTAGTTACTCTAACAGAAGTGAAGATTTACTTTTTCTTCCTGAGTCACATGCCCTCACATCACAAGTCTAAGAGAAGTTCCCCACACATAAAATTCAAACAATAAGGAACCAAGGATAGAAAGAATTCACTCACTCTCAGCAAAGAGCATTCATATGCTACACAGACACACCATAAGCTTGCCCCTAGTGTAATACTCTACTAATCGAGCTGTTCAGTCAAAGATCAAGAGGTCTTCATTTGGTTGTAATGTAGGCTAAGGGACGGGTAGGATATATTTGGATATAGTGACTAACCTCCCTAAGCACTTTTAATACACACTTCCTTTTATTTCAATTTCCATGCTCAACCCAATCGTTCTTCCACATTTTTGTTTCACGTGTGACCCCCACTTTTCTTTTGGTGCAACTGGCTTCTCTTTTTTTTTTTTTTTTTTTTTCTTTGTCTCATTTTTTTTCAATGCCTGTGCACCCGCAATCCACACTTCTTTTGAAAATAATTCTGGAAAATATAAATGAACATAAACAGAAATGAAGAACAGAATTAGAATTTTAATCCGAGCCCACTGAATTCACAGTGTTTCCTTAAGGAATTTAATCCCATCCTAGTACCCAAGGTTGTGGATTATTTCCTCCCAGGATAGAAAGAATTACACACTGGTGTAGTGGTAATTCAAACCCCAGTGTTTCAGCGAACACAAAGTTCGGTAGCAAATCACACTTACTGTTGCTTTGTTTGATGTTAAAAGTATGCAGAAGAAGGAGGAGAAACTCAGAAAATCGTATGGAAATTCTGAGCAGAATAGTCTTGTATTTATAGCAAAGTGGGGCTGAAATCTGAAGAGGTGCAACTCTTCAGAATGGCTGTTTATGCAAAACGACCACAATATAAATGGCATAACATAAATGGCTATTTACTCAATAATAAAGAGGGAAAATTGAAGAGGAAGTTTAATTTTCAGTAACACAACTGAGAAACGGATTGGATTTAATGTTAATATTTATTTTAATATTAATATTCTGTTATTAAAACAAATATTAATAACATTTCTTTTAATATTTTACTATTAACAAATAAATTTTGTCCAAAAAATTAATCAATCAATCGATCATTTTACCAAATCAAAATCCGAAGCCGAGCCGAGCGAGCGAGCGACGACGACGGCGCGAGGCTTGCCTTCTTCTCAACTCTTTAAGAGCTAGAAGAAGAGAAATTGCTTATATACCTATAAAAAACCTCTTCCTCTTCCAATATGGGACAATATCCCTTTGCCAAGGGGGAAAACTTAAAATTTCACTTAAAAATTTCATCTCCCTCCATTTCCCATTCACCCTATTTTAAGCATATCATATACTTAGAATCCCAACAATCCCCCACATGAATGGGGAATGACTATATCACGGAAATATGCATGAAAAACTATGTGATTCGCAAACAAGGATTAATTGCATCTGGTTAAGTAGGTTTCCCTTTGAACTTTCCGTAGTGAACTTATGTCGGATATACTCGATCAATCGGTAGATTTGATATCTTTGAACCGTCGAACTTTGGTGTATACCTAGACAACCGTAAGTCACACAACCAACCCTTAACCGTCTTTGGTTCTCATTGTTGTGTTCGTTTCAGCCATGAACACCGCCTGGTTTCATAAGTGCGCAGAGAATTGGCCTTACAAAGTTCTCCTTGAAGTGTCTAACACTTTAAACTTACATAGGTGATTCCTAAATGTTCATCCCGTAGATACACTATATGATATACCCCGTATCAAATTTAGAAATCATTAAAAAGCCTTAATGCTTTATCCTTGGCACTGAACATTGTCTCATCACGAGAATGGACCAAAAGTTTAGTTGACAATGTTGAACCATCGTTAATGACTTTGTTTGATCTCCTTGAACCTAGATCTTGGGATCTCCAGTCTTTTAGGTAGAGTTACCGCCACTATGACTTGTTCTCGGCCACAGTCCCATTCCCCTTGATGATTTCTCAACTACCTCTCTAGTTAGGCCTCTTGTGAGTGGATCCGACACATTATCACTTGACTTTACATAACTAATCGTGATAATTCCTCAAGAGAGTAATTGCCTAACGGTTTTATGTCTTTGTCGTATATGACGAGATTTACCGTTATACATAACGCTCCCAGCCCTTCCAGTTGCCGCTTGACTGTCGCAATGTATGCATATTGGTGTCAACGGTTTGGGCCAAATTGGAATATCTTCCAAGAAATTCCAAAGCCATTCAGCTTCTTCACCGGCTTTATCTAAGGCTATGAATTCAGCCTCCATGGTAGAGCGGGCAATACAAGTTTGTTTGGACGACTTCCAAGATACCGCTCCTCCACCAATAGTGAATACATATTCACTTGTTGACTTGGAATCAGTTGATCCGGTGATCCATTTTACATCACAGTATCCCTCAATGACCGCAGGTATTTACTGTAGTGCAAAGCAAAGTCCTGGGTATGTACTAAATACCCCAAAACTCGTTTCATGGCCATCCAATGAGATTGACCTGGATTACTCGTATATCGACTCAATTTAATTATAGCACAAGCTATATCTCGTCGTGTATAATTCATGATGTACATTAAGCAACCCAACACACGAGCATAATCCAATTATGATATGCTTTGGCCTTTGTTCTTTGCTAATGCAAGATTCACGTCAATTGGAGTCTTTGCAACTTTAAAGCCCAAGTTCTTGAATTTTTCAAGTATTGTCTTAATATAATGAGATTGTAACAATGCCAGACCTTGAGAAGTCTTATGGATCTTAATTCCCAGAATTAAATCAACAACTCCCAAGTCTTTCATATCAAACTTGCCAGTTAGCAAGCGCTTAGTCGCATTTATGTTGGCAATGTCATTACTCATTATCAGCATATTATCCACATATAAGAAACAATGACTATGTGATTTGGAACATTTTTAATGTACACATATTTATCACATTCATTTATTTTAAAACCATTTGACAACATTCTTTGGTCAAGTTTCGCATGCCATTGTTTGGGTGCTTGTTTTAGTCCGTAAAGGGACTTAACAAGTCTACATACCTTCTTTTCTTCACCTGGAACCACAAACCCTTCAGGTTGTTCCATGTAAATTTCTTCCTCCAACTCTCCATTTAAGAAGGATGTCTTAACATCCATTTGAAGAATTTCAAGACCCTAAACTGCAGCTAACGGTACTAACGTTCGTATGGACGTAATTCTTGTAACTGGAGAGTATGTATCGGAATAGTCAAGACCTTCTCCTTGTCTATACCCTTTGACCACAAGTCTTGCCTTAAATTTGTCAATAGTGCCATCATCTTTCATTTTCCTCTTAAAGATCCATTTAGAACCCAACGGTTTATTTCCAGAAGGAAGATCAACCAATTCCCATGTATGGTTGTTCAGTAAGGATTCTATTTCACTATTGACTGCCTCTTTCCAAAATAATGATTCGGAAGAAGACATAGCTTCATTAAATGTTTGAGGCTTATTTTCCAATAAGAAAGTCACAAAATCTGATCCAAATAAAGTAGACGTTCTTTGACGTTTACTACGTCTTGGATCCTCCTGATTAAGTGTACTTTCTTTTGTTTCTTCCTGAGATTGTTTAGATCCTTCACCAGTTGACTCACATTCCTTTTTATACAGATATATATTTTCAAAGAACTCGGCATTATATGATTCTATAACCGTATTGTTATGAATGCCGGGATTTCTGATTTATGAACCAGAAATTGATATGCTTTATTATTAGTCACATATCCTATGAAAACACAATCAACGGTTTTCGGTCCTATTGTTACCCTTTTGGGTTTAGGAACTTGCACTTTTGCCAAACACCCCCCACACTTTAAAATAATTCAAGTTGGGCTTCCTTCCTTTCCATTTTTCATATGGAATGGATTGTGTTTTGCTATGGGGTACGCGATTTAGTATTCGGCTAGCCGTAAGAACGGCTTCCCCCCACAAGTTCTGTGGCAAACCAAAACTTATCAATAATGCGTTCATCATCTCCTTTAATGAACGATTCTTTCTTTCTGCAATCCCATTGGATTGGGGCGTGTAAGGGGCCGTTGTTTGATGAATAATTCCATATTCTACACATATTTGTTCAAAAGGAGATTCATATTCACCACCCCTATCACTTCTTATCATTTTGATTTTCTTGTTAAGTTGCGTTTCAACTTCATTTTTCTATTGCTTGAATGCGTCTATTGCTTCATCTTTACTATGAAGTAAGTAAACATAGCAATCTCGAGTACTATCGTCAATAAAAGTTATGAAATACTTCTTTCCACCGCGAGATGGTATTGACTTCATGTCACAAATAGCTGTGTGAATTAAGTCTAAAGGATTTGAATTCCTTTTAACTGACTTATAAGTATGTTTAACATACTTAGATTCCACACATACTTGACATTTTGATTTATCACATTCAAACTTAGGCAATACTTCCAAATTAATCATTTTCCGCAAGGTTTTATAATTGACATGAGCCAAACGTATATGCCGTAATTCATTTGACTCAAGCAAGTAAGACGAAGCTGAAATTTTATTATTATTTTCAACAACCATTACATTCACCTTGAAAAGGCCCTCGGTGAGGTAGCCATTTCCTACAAACATCTCGTTCTTACTTATTACAACCTTATCGGATGCAAATACACATTTAAAACCATTCTTAACAAGAAGTCCAGCAGAGACTAAATTCTTCCTAATCTCGGGAACATGAAGGACGTTTTTCAAAGTCACCACTTTGCCGGAAGTCATTTTGAGAAATATCTTCCTACATCCTTCAATCTTGGCCTTTGCAGCATTTCCCATAGAAAGCGTCTCATCGAGTCCAACAGGAGCATAAGTAGCAAAAGCTTCTCTAATAGCACAAACATGGCGAGTGGCTCCGGAATCAATCCACCACTCTTTAGGATTGCCCACCAAGTTGCATCGAAAAGCATGGCACACAAGTCATTAACATCATCATGCTTTTCAACCATGTTTGCTTGACCCTTCTTCTTGTCTTTCTTCGGAGCACGACACTCCGTAGATTTGTGTCCGGCTTTTCCACAGTTGTAGCAATTTCCACAGAACCGCTTCTTGCTTGGGTTGTATTTCGGTCCAGAAGCCTTCTTCCTCTTTTTGTTCTCTTCAACAATATTTGCTCCCATGATTGTTGAGTTTCCATGGCCTCTCTTGTTAGCAGCTTTATTGTCCTCTTCGATTCTCAATCGAACAATGAGATCTTCAAGGAACATCTCCTTGCGTTTGTGTTTCAAATAATTTTTGAAGTCCTTCCACAACGGAGGCAACTTCTCAATCATCGCTGCTACTTGGAATGCTTCATTGATGACAAGACCTTCAATTAAAATTCTGTTAGTAAACATAATAAAATTAATACTACCAACACTAGTATTAATTCTACTTATACCTTCAGCAAGGAGATCGTGAATAATCACTTGCAATTCCTGGACTTGGGTAATAACAGACTTGCTATCTACCATTTTGTAGTCCAAAAACTTTGCAGCAACGAACTTCTTCAACCCGGTATCTTCAGTTTTGTATTTCTTTTCAAGCGCAATCCACAGTTCTTTTGACGTTTCCACGCCACTGTAGACGTTATACAAAGCATCCTCCAGCCCGCTTAGAATAAAATTCTTGCACAAAAAATCTGAATGCTTCCACATCTCAATCATGAGAAAGCATTCAGTCTCTGGAGTTTCATTGGACAACACATGAACATCTTCCTTGATGAACTTCTGGAGACTTAGAGTAGTCAAGTAGAAGAACATCTTTTGCTGCCAGCGCTTGAAATCAATCCCGAAAAATTTTCTGGGTTTCTCCGCCGGTGCCAATGCTGCCGGTGTTGTTTAGCTCGTTGAGGCATTGGCAGTCACCATTGGAACAGCTTGGTTCACATTATCATTAGTCATTTCTGTATAAGAATGACACAAACGTTAAAATCACGTAGATTTTAATCTCCAATAGAGTACAAAACCGCAAAGGTTTTACTCTCCAGAATCAGGGAGTACAAATACAGAAGATATATTAAATTTCAAAAGCTTGTTAGTAAACTGTATTTGTAAAATAATTCTGGAAAATATAAATGAACATAAACAGAAATGAAAAACAGAAACAAAATTTTAATTCGAGCCCACTGAATTCACAGTGTTTCCTTAAGAAATTTAATCCCCTCCTAGTACCGAAGGTTGTGGATAATTTTCTCCCAGGATAGAACGAATTACACACTGGTGTAGTGGTACTTCAAACCCCAGTGTTTCAGCGAACACAAAATTTGGTAGCAAATCACACTTACTGTTGCTTTGTTTGATGTTAAAAGTATGCAGAAAAAGGAGGAGAAACTTAGAAAATCGTATGGAAATTCTGAGCAGAATAGTCTTGTATTTATAGCCAAAGTTGGGCTGAAATCTGAAGAGGTGCAACTCTTCAGAATGACTGTTTATGCAAAACGGCCACATCATAAATGCCATAACATAAATGGCTATTTACTCAAAAATAAAGAGGGAAAATAAAGAGGAAAAATTGAAGAGGGTAGTTTAATTTTCAGTTACACAACTGAAAAACGGATTGGATTTAATATTAATATTTATTTTAATATTAATATTCTGTTATTAAAATAAATATTTAATAACATTTCTGTTAATATTTTACTATTAAAAAATTAATCAATCAATCATTACTTATGATTTGGTAATTCATTTATTCCATTTTCTTTCTAGTTATGTGGAGGCGATGTCAATAACTTGTCCGAATATGAATTATTTTGTCATTACTTATGATTTGGTAATTCGTCTCTTGTTTTCTTCTATGTTTGTCTTCTTGCTTTGCTGTATAGCACAACAAACTTTGAAAAGGATTGCGTCCAATCTATAAACAAACCACCTAAGACTCGTAGGCAACATCGTGAATGAGGATCACCAATAAGGCTAGTGATAGACGGAAATATGGATGTTCTAGTGGAAAGTGGAAAAGGACACTTGTGGAGGGTTGGGCTTTTGTTTTTGGTCTCAAGCAGAAAAGGGCCAATGGAGAATTGGTTTTAAATTTTTTTTAACTTGTACCCACTTTTGTTAAAATATCATGGTATAGCCAGTTTTCACACTGGTCAATGAAAAATAGCTAGCGTTTATCAAGTCAATGAAAATAGCCACTATTTTGCTGCAACAGGGACCGGTCCAGTATAATATACGGGAGTTCTGGTTCATTTGTGTACGAACTCCAGCATATTATGCTGGACCGGTATATTTTGCTAACTCCTGTAAAATTTGCGGGAGACTGGAGCACCAGTGCTCCAAACTCCAGTATATTATACTGGACAATTATACTTGCTGGAACTCCCGTAAAATTTGCGGGAGTTCCAGCATAATTATGCTTGAACTCCCGTAAAATTTGCGGGGTAGTTCCAGCATATTATCTTGAACTCCGTTAAAATTTCGGGATTCAAGGCTATTCTTCCTGAACTGACCGTAAATTCGGATAAGATATTGCTGGTCACGGTAATTGCGGGACGTATTTTTCCGGGATTTTGGAATCATGTCTTGCTGCAGTTTTAAAGTGGCTAAATTTGGATGACTTTTGAAACTTGGCTATTTTCATCCAGGACGAACACAGAGTTTGGTAAATCTGGCTATTTTGAAGTTTCTCCCCCCACTTTTTAAATAACTTCATACTTTTTTCTCCTCCTCCTCCTCCTCCGCCTTCTTCTTGTGACATCGAATTTATATGGTATTTTTGAATATTTTTTAAGGTAGTTTATGATATTTTACAGTGGTGAGCTATTGTAATGGTTTATTTTTTTACTATTGCTTAGGGCTTCTTCTTCTTCTTCTTCTTCTTCTTCTTCTTCTTCTTCTTCTTCTTCTTCTTCTTCTTCTTCTTAATTGCAAAATAGGTTTGTTAGATTTATTTTTATTTGAAAAATTGATGAGCGAGGTTTGTTCTTGATGATATTTGGAGGTTATGTTTCAAATTTGAGCTCATTTAGAGTAGATTTATATATTAAATCGTATATTAGATTGTTAAAATTCGTAGAACAAATTTTGTTTCTGGGCAATTTGCACTTCGGGCCTATTTGGCCTTAAGTGCATGAAACCATTTGTTACACTTCAGACCTGTTTGACCTTAAATGCATCTGAAATGCAATTTTTTCACTTCAGACTAATATCTTTTCACCTTTAGACCCAATAAGTCTGAAGTTGATCATAAAGTGGGTAGACTTACAATTTCTTTTGCAAAGTAGGTATAGGTTGAATTTTGACCCCAAAAGCGGATATAGATGCAAAGCCCGGTTTTAGTGGTTAAATGGGTTGTTGTGGGCCCTCGACTCTGTTCTCTTTAGTAATCCAGAAGCATAAGAGGTGAGATGTTTAGTTGCAAGTCCAAGTATCCGTGATAATGGTGTAGAACTTGCAACTAAACATCTCACC
>NW_017671501.1:279083-287094 GCF_001879085.1 Nicotiana attenuata
ACCCTAAAACCCCCCAAAATTATTACGTCTTTGTCAGTTACCTACTTAAACTATCTTGTGACCCCAAAATCCTCATTAACTATATCCCGCTATATATTAAAAGAATCCCTCATCGATTTTTTAATGAAATATATAAGATAACTCGTCAAAAGGGCATGTGGGAGATGAAATTGTACATAGAAATGGCCCCAATTGGCCGTGTTTGATGGTTAATTACTGTTACCTCTTTAAAAAAATTAATTTTTTTTTAATTATCCCTCTATTTTATTTATATTCTAGCCTTCTTCTTTATTTTTTTAATCTATCTTCTTCCTTTTTTCTTATGGGTTTCTGTAGATAATAATTTGCGTCGAGAAAATAAAATTAAGACTGAAAATATCGCAACAATCGTAGTATTTTATTTCGAATATTTGAGTGTTACAATCTCTATGGATCCTCTGATTCTTCTTTTCAATTGTAAATAAATTCAAGGGCCTTTGAGCTTGACGTTGAATCTATGTTTGTTGCCACGAACGATGATCTTGAATTCAACTGGCACGAACTTTGATTTGAACTCGCACTCCTTGAACCTTGATTTGTTCTTCGTTCTTGAGCTTGAACTTGATTTGTTCTTCGTTCTTGAGCTTGAACTTGATTTGTTCTTCGTTCTTGAGCTTGAACTTGATTTGTTGAACTTGAACTTGATTGCTTGAAGCTTGAAACTTGTGGAGGAATTTACGGTGTTTTATCCACGAGCTCTCTCTTGCTTCTTGTTATAACTTCTGGTGTCTTTTTTGAGT
The DNA here is from genome assembly GCF_001879085.1 of Nicotiana attenuata. NCBI lineage: Eukaryota > Viridiplantae > Streptophyta > Magnoliopsida > Solanales > Solanaceae > Nicotiana > Nicotiana attenuata. The sequence goes on from NW_017671501.1 coordinate 279,863, forward strand.
TATGAAGACCCCTATTTATAGTTGTGAAAGCGAAGAGTTGTGATAAGAACAAACTCTTTCCGACCAATCAAATTAAAGTGTGACATGGCTGCATTTGATTGGCCAGAACATGTCACTTGCACACGTGGCGCGATTTCATTGGCCTTTCAGTGTGACTGGGCATGCCTAGTCATTTTGACACGTGGCATGGTCCTATTGGCTCTTCCATTTGACTTGGCGTGCCACGCCATTTGACATGTGGTACCAAACTGGGCCTCTAGGAAGATGATATCTTGGGCCTAATGAGGTGGACTCATCATTTGTAGCCCAATTAAATGGGCTGGCCCAATAATATTGGACTTTTATAACTAATCTAATTATACTAGCCCAAAATATTTATTTTGGACTAATATATTTAAAATATAGTCCACATTATTTTATCGAATTAAATTTGATAAAATTTAACTGCTTACAAATGCCCCCTACTTCAAGACTTGTAAATACGATTCTTAAAGGGGATTCGACCTTGGAGAGTCTTGGGAGAGCTACCACATCTTGAAGACAAAAGATTTCATCAATTTTCTTGCCAACAATCGGTAAAAAAATGAGAGTTAGTATTGTAAAGTTGTCTTTGATGTTTTCTATGTTCTTAAACTTATTGTGATAACTTCTTCATACCTATGAAGTGGTTTTTCCCTAGGATTTTTACGGATATGGTATTTGATTGATATTTGTGGATTTAACTCTAGTTTGATTGTGTGATTATGTTTATGGAGCTTTGAATTGTTTGCAACTTTATTCACCGGTTTATTTAATCGAAAGAGGAATATTTTGGTGATTATCTTTGCATTATTTGGTTTGGTTTATTTAGTGATCTTCTAAGTAATCAAGAGAACTTTTTGAATTATTGATTAAACCAAGTTAGGAGAATATTCGAGAGACGTTTTCCTAATGACTAGTCCATTAACGTATTCTTGCATATCTTCACAGTGCTTCATATTAGTTTATTTTGTAGAGTTCGAATTTAATCCAGACAGAAATCTTAACCTTACGTTTACGCTAATCATCGAGTGAATTCGTGAGAACCATTAGCACATTAGAGTGAATTTAAACATAGTTAGATCCCGAATAGCCATCTTACACCTATCCTGTCACGACCCTTACTTCTCCCATTGTTTACAGCCCGTTAGTTCAACTATTCTTCTCTGTGATCAGTTCTAATTATTGGTAATCTTAATTTAGTAGTTAATTGTAGTAGTAATCACTCAAAATATAAGCATAAATTACTCGAACATTGTTTCAATCCAATCCTTGTGGAGACGATGATTTAACTATTCTATCTTTGGCTAGCGAGCAACAATTTCGTGTTATGTTTTGCGCTCGTCAAATTTAGGCGCCGTTGCCGGGATTGGCAATCAATAGTGTTCAAAATAATTTTTTGTGCTAATTCGGGACATAAATTTTTTTTCTTTTTTTCTTTTCTTTAATTTTTTAGTTAACTTGTCTTCAAGATTTCTTTTCTAGTACCTGACAAGTGCTAGGGATAAAGCTTGAAGAATTATTCTTGATATTGAACTCTAATTACTGTTGAAGATGGAGTACAACCAGACTAAGAAAACAGTTGCAAAATTAGCAGCTGAACATTATAACATGTCTACTATATGTTGTTCTAGTCCTTTGTTGTTATATTTTGGCTCTCCTAGCCGGTATGTTAGGCGTCATCATGACGGGTTGGAATTTTGGATCGTTACAAGTATCTTGTACAATCTCTTGAAATTTTCTCATGGCCAGTGGAGGCAAACTTATAGCTATCAAAATACCTTTTTCTCCCATGTTATTTTTAAGAGGAAGACAAAAGCTGATCACAGATATAGCTTTTGGAACCCCTCCAAAAATGGGCACTCCCCATCCAAAATCTACTTCATCAAATCCAGCAGATCTATTATCCGAAATAATAAAATTCCAAGATTTTGTCAACTCCGGTCTCCCTTTAATCACCATTAAATCCGCCACTGATCTGACGTATTCTTCGTTCATTTGATCTTTAACGTTCTTAACCAAATCAACTGCATACGTTAAAGGACTTGAACATAGCAATCCTGCTTTTGATACTGCTGCCGGAGAAACCCATGCATTCCCATAGTATCCAAATGGAAGTTCGAATTTTAGTGATTTTCCACGTACATTAACAAGGTAAGTCAAATGGACAATCTCTTCGGGATGCAGACCAAGAGCAATCGTACGACACTTCCATAAAAACGCGACTAATAGCTCGAATTTTGTATAAATTGCACGTTGGTTTGGAGAAACTTGATCTTGAATTGCTTCCATCTCTTTATTTCCAAAGAAGAATGAGTGTTGTATCAAGTTAGTATAGTCTTGATCCCATGCATTAATATTATTGCTTTTGTGATCATCAAACTCATGGTGCGTACATGTAATGCATGGGGATGATCTAGCACTTAAGAGATGCCTTTGCCATACGGGTAATATAGTAGGTGTTGAAGCTCCTTGGATCAATTCAGTTAAGGCATTTAGAAACAATTTTATGCCATAGGCATCCGTCATAGTGTGATTTAATCTGAATCCAACAGCAAATCCCCCACAGCTAAAACGGGTCACCTATATAAATATATATATAGAGAGAGAGGGGTAATCATATGTTAGCTCAATTACTATGGAAAATCAAATCATGAACAAAAAGCTCTTGGCACACATCATGCTAATTAGAAAAGAAGAAAATAATATGCCCGTCATCATTTTTCTGTTTCCGATCTCATTTTATTTTCATTGTATTATTGTTTTTTCGTTTTTCTAAGGGATATATATCGATTAATTCATGTTATTTAGTCTATTAAAAATATCAATAGTAACGACGTCGTCTAACATTAAAGTCATTAAGATTTTGCAAAAAAAATTCTTTTATAGATGTGACATTTAATTCTAAAATATAGCAACTTATGTAAATACTAAATTTTTAAACATAATTTTGTTTTTTTTTGAAAAGAGAGTACTTTATCCATCTGGTTTCATCAATATATTAGTTAAATAAAGCAAAATATGACATTGAAATTACAGTGAGGGATTAAATGCCTGTAAGGGCGTATTTGCGGTTCAAGAAATGAATAAAAAGTATTTTCATCTAAGACTTTAAATTCTACCGTAAAAAATATTTACACAATCAGGTCATTTATTAAGTAATTATACCGTTAAAAAGAGGCAAAAATCGATTGTAAACCTGACCGATGTTGGTTGGTAATTGGCAAAAATCGACCAAGACGTGGCGGTCAATAATCATGCGGTCGGCAGAGCCAACTGACCGACGTCAGTCGATTGTGACATGCCGATTTTGATTGATTAATTAAATTCCACAACTCACCCAAAAAATAAACCGACCGAAAATCAAAAAAATCGATTGAAGTCAGCGAAACATTTTAAAAATATTTAAAAAACTTATTAACAAAAAATTCTTATTTAATATTTATTTAAAATAATAAAAATATATTTGTTTAACAAATAATATTTTTTCTAGTCAGTGAAACTTTTTAAAAATATTCAAAGATATTTGTGTTTAATATTAAGTTTTTTATTGCTTTATATGTAAATAATATTTATTTAAAAGTGTTAATCTGATATGTTAGTGTATTAAATGTGAGTATTTTATTTATTTGATTAACGGCTTTGGCTTGGCTGAAAAGTATGTGAACTTTAAATTTATAAATTTTATTAAAAATATTTCATTACGCATGGTTAAGAACGTTGACTTGAGATATGTTCGCAGTAATTTAATTGACAAATTTAATAATGTTATCTATATATCTTGAAAATTAATGTTAAGGAAAAAATTAAAAGTACAAATATATTATAAAATAATAAAGAAAATTATATTAAGTTATTTTTATTAGAAGTAAAATACCTAAGTAAAAATATGTTATATAGTATATAATATAGAAGGTATTACACAAAATGGGAGGATTTATAATGTCAAGGGCATAATAGACTTTTCAGGTGAAAGTTTTACAAAGTCTGGTAAAAGTGACTATTGTGATAACTAGAGCATAGTAAAATAATTTTGTGTAACAAAAGAAAGAAAAATGACTTTCGGGTAATGTATACAAAATTGAATGACTTTTATGTAACCAAAAAAGAATGACTTTTGAGTAATGAACACAGGGTATTTTATCTATTAACAATATCAATAGTAATGAAGTCGTCTAACATTAATGTTACTATTCCTTTTCCATCACTGGAACCTCATTAAGATTTTGCAAAAAGTTATTTTATAGTCACGACATTAACTCTAAAATTTAGCAATTTATGTAAATACTAACATGTATATATATTTTTCCAAAAGAGATTACTTTATCCATCTGGTTTCATCATATGTTAGCCAAATAAAGAAAAGTGTGACATTGAAAAAATAGCGCAGGGAATAAATGCCTGTAAGGACGTTTTTGCTGTTCAAGAAATAAAAAAGAAGAATTTTCATCTAAAAGTTTAAATTCTAAGCTAAAAATATCTACACAATCATGTCATTTATTATATAACTACAGATAAATCTCTTAATTGATAAATATTACTTCCTATAATTGATAATTTTGTAAAAATTCAAGTAACCTGCTGCTGCTATCACAAGTTAAAAAACCTTCACATTATTGGCGTATATATAACTTAAATCGTTCCATCTAAACCAAACATAAAGGAGATTGTTTACCTGAACTAACAAAAGAGGGCAGCCAATGATAGCAGCAGAACCAGGCACATTATATAGCAGTTGATCCAAGTATGGACATGGTGGTTTAATGGAGTCTCCTAACTTGTCAAGCTCCACTTGGGCATCAGCTTCTACAAACAAGATTCCTTCACCATTACAATCCACAACAAGCTTCCTATCAGGCATTAATTCAATGATTCTACCAGCGAATGGATAGTAAAACACAAGTGTCTTTGATAGTCCCTCTTTAATAACTTTTGCAGGATCTTTGCCTTCCATTGAAGGACTATATTTGTAAAACATTAATATGGGAACTTGGAAACGAAGACTCCCTTGATCATCTATATCAGAAAGATGTTTTCTCTCACGAGGTGTTGCTGTTGCTGGAATTACTAATTCTGGCTTTTGCAGCGTCATTGATATCACTAATGGTCTTGAACTTGACATAGTTTTGTTTCTGAATTGAAGTTTGCATTAATTCATAGTAAGCATTTTGGTTTGGATTTATAGAAGTGTGTAAATGATCAATATCAGCCACATGAATGTCATGGATAATACAACATGAATGTCATGGATAATTCGTCTCTTGTTTTGTTCTAAGTTTGTCTTCTTGCTTTGCTGTATAGCACAACAAACTTTGAAAAGGATTGCGTCCAATCTATAAACAAACCACCTACGACTCCTAGGCAACATAAACTCGTGATTGAGGATCACCAATACGGCTAGTGATAGACGGAAATATACAACTTAAAAACAAATTTTATACAATATATCTTTTGTATATTTTGTATCTGATTTATACATAGTAAAAACAAATTTCATACAACTAATTATATATTATACAACTTAAATATAATTTTTATACAATGTTGTTCAACTTTCATACAATATTTAAATGAATAAAAAAAAAATATAAACAACAGAATATAATTTTTCTACCATTTTACTACAATTTCTGCAGTATAATGTATGTCATGTCTTCTTCTTCTTCTTCTTCTTCGAGTTTCAATCTAAAATTCAGCCAAAACCAAGTCTAATCTTCACCAAAACCCCTCAAAATTGAGATATAAACTCCAAACCATATTCCAAATTAATTGCAACAACACCCAATCCAAAAAAAATAATGATTTTTGAAAATCCAAATTCGAATTCAAAGCTTCAAAACTTTTTAATGGATGTCAATGGTGGAATTGCTGCTCTCTTTTCCTTTTCTTTACATTACTGAAATTTGGGATTGAGAGATAGAGAGAGACGTAGAGAGAATTCTCAATTCTTTGCAACAACATCTAATTCAAACAAACAATGTTTTTTGAAAACCCAATTTCGAATTCAAAGCTTCAAAGCTTTTTAATGGTTGTCAATGGTAGAATTGCTGCTCTCTTGTGCAAGATACGTGGGGGAGGGGGAGGTGAGATGCGTAGAGAGAAACGTGGGGGAGTGGAAGATATGTTAGAGTAATTTTAGGACACTAATTATTATCGTTAATTCCCTTAAAATGTACATAAATGGTAATTGTGTATATAAAATGTAATTATAGTAAAACTTGAGTAGGGAGGGTAATATAGTTTCATATAGTGTATAGGAATGTAAAAATTCCTATTGGTTTTACGTCAAAATAGCACGGGCTAGCCAGTTTTCGGATTGGTATTCGAAAATAGTCAGCGTTTGCCAAGTCATTGAAAAATAACCACTATTTTGCTGCAACGGAGACTGCTCTAGTATAATATACTGGAGTTTGGAGTTCCAGTATATTATACTGGAATTCCAGTATATTATGCTGGAGTATTTTCTGGATTTTGAACAGTGTTTTCATTCAGATTTATCTTTACATGAAAAGTGGCTAAATTTCGATGACTTTTGAAATTGAGGCTATTTTTGAATGACCACTTGTAAATCTGGCTATTTTTGAATTTCTCCTTGGTTTAAGTGGTTAAATGGGCTGGTGTAACAACCCGACCGGTCGTTTTGAGCATTTGCATTTCGCTCGGTAGTTTGGGGGAACGAGTAGCTCCGTATGATGTATTAGCACTTGTGTGCAAAATTTGAGTTCATTCCGAGTTGATTTGATATGTTTCTGTGCGAGTTTTTGGAAGTCAAACGTTCATTAAGTTTGATTTAAGGCGCGTTTCGTCGTTTCAATGTTGTTATGTATGATTTGAGGCCTCGAGTTGGTCCGTGTTATATTATGGGACTTGTTGGTATGCTCATACGGGGTCCCGAGGGGCTCGGGTGAGTTTCGAATAGGTTTGGGCTGCGTTGCGCTCGTTTTTCTTAAGTTTTGACGTCGTTTTCAAGCATAAATGGTACCACATTAAGCAAATGATCTACGATTTCTATTTTGATTGAAGCATTAGATCTGTATAGTAATGACGGTGCCATAGCAAAAAGAATCATCGAACTTGGACATCGTATGAGGAATTTATGGTCATTTTACTAAGAATTAGGTTACCAGATTTTTCAGATTAATTACGAAATTGCCACTTAATTTATATTTAAAATCTACACTATTTGCAAATATTGAAACCAACATATCTCCTTC
>NW_017671502.1:0-2261 GCF_001879085.1 Nicotiana attenuata
TTCACTGATAATTCTCTTATGTGAGTCTAAATTTGCCAAAATAGAGAAAATATCATCAGAGATTAATGAGTCATTTTAACACATGGCACAAGAGTATACTATGAAAAGTATGAGACTGAGCAAGATTTAATCTAATTATACACAATTTACAGACTTTCTAACCAATTATTTTTTTTTCAATTTTTTTCATTTTTTTTTCGTTTAACCTTGAACTGGTCCTTTTAGGTGATCTTAATCATCCCTAATTCCAACCTGTTCCTCTCAAAGTGATCTCTACTTAAGGCTTTTGTGAAGATGTCAGCAATTTGCTTGTCAGTAGCACTAAACTCCACAGTGATCAAGCCTTTCTCATAGTTGTCCCTCAAAAAATGGTGTCTAACATCTATGTGCTTAGTTCTCTTATGATGAACCGGATTCTTAGTCATACTAATAGCACTAGTGTTATCACAGAAAATAGTAATGCACCCAACTTCAATGCCAAAATCTATCAGCTGTTGTTTGATCCATAGCAATTGAGCACAATCATGAACCAGCAGCAACATACTCAGCATGAGCAGTATAAGGCCATTGAATTTTGCTTTTTGGTAGCCCATGACACAAGACATGAACCAAGGAAGTGTGCCATACCTGAGGTGCTCTTCCAATCCACTAGGAAACCTGCATAATCAGCGTCAGCATATCCCACTAGGTTAAAATTACTACCTTTTGGATACTAAAGGCAAAGGTCAGTGGTGCCTTTCAAGTTCTCAATATTCTCTTTACATTAGTCAAGTGGGACTCCTTTGAATTTGCCTGAAATCGAGCACAAAGACCTACACTGCACACAATGTCAGGTCTGCTAGTAGTGAGATATAAAAAAGAATCAATCATTCCCCTATACAACTTCTGATCAACAGATGAACCAGGTTCATCTATATCCAATTTCGTGGATGTTGCAATAGGAGTGTCAATTTCTTTAGATGTTTCTTCCTGGTTTTGTTACTAAGTAATAGGTTCATGGACCGGTTCCCTCAAGATTTGAGGATCAGTTCCTCTCTAGTCAGTTCCCCCTGTCATGTTGCCCTGGGTAGAAGAACCTGTTCCATCACCTGTTCCTTCTTCTGGTGCAGCTTCAGTCTGGACTGTGATTTCACCATTTGAATTTCTTATCAGCCCAATCTCTTCATTATCTTATTCCTGCCTCTCAGAAAGAATGTTAGTTTTAAGAAAATAACATATACCTTTTTTTTCACACATAGTTCTTTTACTCTATATCTTATAAGCTTTACTATGTGAAGAATATCCCAAGAATACTCCCTCCTCACTTCTGGGATCATACTTACCTAGGGAGTCTTTGCTATTATTGTGCGCAAAGCACTTGCATTTAAATGCCCTAAGATGGGATATATTTAGCTTTCTCCCTTTAAGTGACTCATAGGGAATCTTCTTAACAAGAGGTCTAGTCATGCAAATATTTATGATGTAGCATGCAAAAATTCAGCAAACTTAGCATTTTCAAATTCAGTTCCATGATCAGACCTAATTGATGCAAGTTGATTACCTAGTTGTTTTTGAGTTTTTCTAACAAAAGAAGTAAACATGTCAAATGCTTCATCTTTAGATGTTAAAAATAATGTCCAAGTAAACCTAGAGTAATCATCAACAAGCACCATCACATGTCTTTTACCACCTCTGCTTAATATTCTCATTGGACCACAGAGATCCATATGGACCAGTTCCATCGTTCTGGTGGTACTTACCACTTTCTTGCATTTAAAAGAGGATCTTACCTGCTTCCCCCTTGCATAAGCCTCACAAACTTTGTCTTCCTTGAACTTGATGTGAGGCAGCCCTATCACCAGGTCCTTGGAGACTAATTTGTTGAGTTGACTCAGACTTGCATGTCCAAGTCTCTTGTGCCAAAGGAGGGGATCATTGTCCAACACACTTAAGCAAGTGAGTTCATTTTCTGAGAGTGTGGACAAATCTACAATGCATGTATTGTTTACTCTTTTTCCCTGCAAAACAATCTTGTCAATGGTAAGATTAATCACAAAATATTTGGTAGTGGTGAATGCTACCAAGTTACCTTTGTCACATAATTGTGATACAATGATTAGACTGTACTTTAGGCCATCTATCAAGTAGACATTCTCAATAGAGTGAGAGTCAGTCTTACCTACCTTTTCAACCCCAATGATCTCACTTTTCTTCCCATTTCCAAAGGAGACATTACCTCCTTTGAGGTCCTCAAGTGAAAGGAACTGGTTCTTGCTTCCTGT
>NW_017671502.1:2734-6766 GCF_001879085.1 Nicotiana attenuata
CTTTGTTCTTCTTGGGATGAACCTGTTCCTTCTTCCTGTTCCTTCATTCAGCTCTTTCCTTCTTCCATTCAATTTCCCATTGAGGGCAATTTTTGATGTGGTGATCAGTCTTCCCACACTTGTAGCACCCCTCATTGGTTTGTTTTTCAGGAACCCTTGGTTTGTTGTAGCTTCCATTTCTTGAAGGACCATTTTCTCTTATTAGGTACTTCTTAAAATCCTTTGTGATCATGGTCATTTCATCCTCATCTAGATCAGCACCTTCAGTGATTCCGAATGCCAGGCTCCTTTCCTTCTTAGGTGCATCCATCTTCATGATTTGCCTTCTATGTTCATAGGCAGTGAGATTTCCAATTAGCTCACCCAACTTGAGAGTGGCAATGTTCTTTGATTCCTGAATAGCTGTGATTTTGCTTTCCCAAGAGATTGGCAGTACCCTTGTCAAAATCTTCTCAACTTTGTCTTCTTCAAGAATAACCCTTCCAAGAGACTTAAGTTCATTTGTCAGTGTGGTGAACCTTGTATACATCTCTTGGATGGTTTCCCCTTCCTTCATGGTGAAATTCTCATATTGAGAATACAGCAGTGTTCCTCTGGACCTCTTAACTTGAGGTGTTCCTTCATGTGCAACTTGCAAAGTATCCCAGATTTCCTTACCAGTGGTACAACTTTGAATTCTACTGTACTCATCTGGACCAAGTCCACACACAAGCCATTTCTTGGCCTTAGCATTTTTCTCCCATTTTCTTAAATCCTCAGTAGTGCAGTCAGCTCTAGTTTTTGGCACATCCACTCCTTCAGCATTCTTCTTTGTAGTTGCTAGAGGACCATCAGTGACTATATCCCAGAGTTCATAGTCTTCTCCTATGATGTGATCCCTCATCCTGTTCTTGCACCAAGAATGGTACTGACAATTGAAAAGTGGAGGCCTAATAGTGGATTGCCCTTCCCAGTTCCCAGGTGGTGCACTCATGTTGATCTTTTCCTAAGGTGTTAGCCTCTTCAAGGATAACCTGCTCTGATACCAATTAATGTTCTAAACGTCAATACCACACAAGAGGGGGGGTGATTTGTGTGGTACCCAATTTTCGCTCTAGAAGAACCTGGTTCTTCTAGATATACTAACTACTGCTGTTTGCGGAATAATAAATACAGAAAATAAAGAACCCAGAGATTTTTACGTGGAAAACACCTGGCTAAAAAGGTGAAAAAACCACGACCTACTACTCAGTAGGATTTTCCCAAACTTCCACTAAAATCACTGAGCCAAAACAGCATTTACAAAAACTCTTTGTAAACCTAAGGATTAACTCTAATCCTGTTGTAGCAACCAGCCTCTAACTGCTGCGACAACTTCAAGTTAGCTCTAACTTGAATACTCAAAATACCTATTACAATTGCTTCTAGATAAAGCTGAAAGGTACAATATGAAACACCTACTACAATTGAACTAGAAACAAAGAAAGACACATAAAACTCTTTATGGAGCTGGTTCTTCAATCTGGTTCATGTAGCTTCTGGTTTGCACACTTGAATCACACACGAACTGCTTGCAAAAAGCCTTGCTATTTTGCTCCCAATTCACGTTTAACTTCTGCGTTTTTGTGCAACGAATTTAATGTGAGAACATCCTGCAATTTATAGAGTTAGTAGATGAAGAAATAACTAGAGTTCTGATGCAACTCTTCCTTGGTGGAAGAGTTCTAGTTGATTTCAACTTCTAACTCCTTCCCTATCTTGAATAGTGTTCTCTTTGATTAAGGACTCCTTCTCTTTATCAATTATGCAACCTTTTCGATCAGGAGATATTAAATACACCAAGCTAAGCTTATCTCCTTCACGTGCAACCCACATGCTTGAATCTGCCCGTTTTTGTGAACCTGAGGGATGGACCACTGGATGGACCTGGTTCATGTCTGAGTTCCTTTGTCAGTCTTCAAAACTAACCTTTACTTGGGCCAACACACCAGAATACCAAGCTTACACACGTTGAACAGTAATGAAAAATCTGATAATTCAAAATCACTTCCACGTTCAGCTACTGTGTATTGCCAATTAACTCACAACACTAAAGCTAAACGAGCAACAAGATCTAAGCATGCCCTAGTCTCAACAGTCCATGATTAATTACAGCTAAATTCTTAGTTATTCTAGGGAAAAATCGGCTACATCACTGACAGAAATGGAACAGGCACAGAGTCATGAAAGAAATAATACATTTAACACAAAGAAAGCTGATATTGAGAGGTAAAAACTGCTTCATTCCATCTTCAAAACTCAGTTTCACATTGTGAGAGTCAAGTTTGTGCCTGGAGATTGAAATGAAAGAAAAAAAACAAGGAGGATCAGCAGAGTAACACAGCAATCAAAGCCCAGAAGCAACACCAACCCAGGAACGATGAGGAAAAGTGACTTCAGAGCAAATGCAAACCAGCAGGACTCTTAAACAGTGTGTTACAAAGCCCAGTACTCAAAATCAAACCAGAAATGAACCAAAAGACCCTTGAACCCCAACTGATTCAGCTATTTTAACCTTCAGTTGCTTAGAAATTATCCCCGAACCAATGGAACAGTGATTTTTCTTCGTGTTTTCAGCCGCCTAATTTTCAGAAGATTTTTATCTATTTAGCTCTTCTTCCTTTTCTTCCTTCTAAAAAAGCTAAAGTTATGCAGCTTTGTTTCTGGATTTTTCTTCAGCTCCTAAAAACCCTCCAAAAACCTCCCTTGAAAGGCAAGGTTAGAATGCCTTTATAGGCAAGCAAATAGGGCAGCCCTGCAGGTTTTATTTTGCATTTTAGTCCCTTTTAAACTCTTGTTTTTTAGCTTACAAGTCCCTTACTTACTGACTTGCTACCCAAGTCACACCACTATAATTCTGAAATTCCAATTAGAACCCCTTCTAGGTGTTTCTAGTGGCCTCTAATTTCAGTTTCTAAAGATTCCCTGATTCTAAAATACCTAGACTAACCCTTTCGATTCTGAAAGTTACTAAACTAAACCATCCCCCTTTTACCCTGATAACCTGGTCAAGAAGTGACCATGGTTAAACAAAATCTAGCCTATTCGGCTATAACCAAACAGCTCTTTAATTAAAAAAACCAAACCAACCTATTTTAATCTTGAATTAACTACTAAAATCAGAATTACAACTACTGATATCTATTATCAATCAAACAGAATTAAGAATCAAACACAAACTTAAAGAAAATAGAATTATGTAAAAGAAAATCACAGAATCATGAGACCTCAATCAAATCCCTAATTCTATGAACTTTTAACAAAACAATACAATCACTGCCATAACCCTACAATTAAAACCTGACCTATACTAGTGCTAAGTGATAAAAGGGAACTAACCCAATTGCTAGGCGAACTAATTAACTAAGCAAGAACCCTGAATTTATTAGGCATGAATAAACGACTCCTTGAACGAACGCGAAAGGATCAAACAACACAACAAAATAAAAGAAAAAATGGAGGAGTAGAACAGAAAGAATACTGAACAAAAGATAAAGAAGAAAATACCTAAAATGATTTGAATAGAAGAAGAAGATGAGCAGCCTTCAAATTTCTCAAATTTCGGCTCAATTTGAGATTAAACGTGTATTTCCTTGTCAAAAATACATGAATAACCTCAAAATGAACCAAAAACTTCACCAAGAACTTCAGTTGTATGAAACCGGAAATTTAAGGCTAAACTTGATTCCAAAATTCGAGAGGTTTCTGAGTTATTCAAAGGAAAACCACATGAGATTTGAGATGAGGGAGGGACTGGTGGTCATTTGGTGTTGATTTGGTAGGGAAAAGACAGCGCCGCCATGCAGGGGGTTGGGAGTTCTAGGGCGGCGGCTAGGGTTTGAGGTTTTGATTTGAGATTCGAACAGCTGGGGTTCGATTTGAGGGAAGAGGGGTGCGGATTTGGGATGTGGAGATGGAGGAGGTCATCTTGTGTAAGTTTGGTGATCATTGGAGACTCGCCGCTGCCGTAGTCGATTTCCGGCGGCGGTAGACGGCGGAGACGGTGGAGGAGGT
>NW_017671502.1:6975-77361 GCF_001879085.1 Nicotiana attenuata
TTTGGGCCTGGACCAGGGGGTTGGGTTATTTTAGTTGGGCTGTGGCGTGTGTTTGGGAAGGGAATAATTTGGGCTCAGCATTTAAATTCAAAATTGGCCCAAAACTAGTTTAAACACAACCCTTTCCTTTTCCTTTCCTTTTTTTTTGATTTTTTTTGATTTTTATTAAATGCCAAATCAAAAATAAAGACCCGAATTGACTCTAAAATTTTATTACTTAATTTCCAAATACGCGAATTCCTAATTTAAAAACAAACTAAGACAAATTAAAGTATAAAATGCAAGAAGAGCCATTTTTTTGTTATTTTCTTTGTTCTTGAAGTAACCTAATTACTAATTAATCCTAAAATGCGAAATTAAACCCTAAATGCAAATGCCAAGTATATTTTTATATTTTTTATTGAATTAAGATGCACACACAAATGCAAACAATTAACAAAAAATGCCACAAAAAGCATCAAATTAAAATAACAATGAAAAGAAATTATTTTGTTTGAAATTATGGGAACAATTCATATAGGGCAAAAATCACGTGCTCACATTGGGTACATCCAACAATAATGTACTGGCCCCGCAAGTTTAGCCTCAGTTGCCAGAATTACCAAATGTATCATAATAGTAAAGAATCCTAGGAGGAAAAGTTTCTCCATAGTAGACAATATTTCTGGAATTTTTTCTTCAAGTAACTTTAACTCTTCTAGTTTTAGTTCTTTGCTACACAAAACACGAAAGAATGAGCATAGTTCAATTAAAATGGAACTAACTCTTTTATCTACTGATCTCCGCAAGGCAAGAGGAAGGAGTTCTTGCATTATAACATGACAATCATGAGTTTTTAGCCCAGATATCTTCCATTTGCGAATGCAACGTGAGATATTAGACGCATAGCCATCTGGAAACTTGGAATTTTGTAGTACTTCATAAAACAACTCCTTTTCATTCTGAGACATTGTGAAAAAAGTAGGAGGAAGATATGCTTTCCCACTAGCTCGATATTGACGCCATAAACTTGGTCTTATTTTCATCTCCTTCAAGTCCAATCGACCTTCTAAGTTGTCTTTAGACTTTTTACCAAGACCCAATAATGTATAAATAAAGTTATCACACACATTCTTTTCTATGTGCATCACATCAAGATTATGGCGCACCAAGTTAGACTTCCAATAAGGAAGCTCGAAAAAAAATACTCCTCTTTTTCCATGTGTTTTTCATCACTCCACTTACCCCTTCACTCGACTGGTTGAGAGTAAATTCTATGTCTTTAACTTGATTCAACACTAGTGACCCAGATACTGGACAAGGTGCATGTCTTTTTTCTTTAGTCCCATCAAACGATTTTGCACCATTCCAATTTTTGTGTCCCGACTTCAAGAAGCGTCGATGCCCCATGTAACAAAACTTTCTGCCATATCTGAGCCTTCTAGATTGAGTGTTTATGTTACAAGAAGGGCAGGCAAACCGACCATAAGTGCACCATCCTGAGAGAGTACCATATGCTGGAAAATCATTTATAGTCCACATAAGAGCTGCTCGCATTTGAAATATCTCCTTAGTAGAGGCATCGTATGTTTCTACCCCGACGTCCCATAGTTCATTTATCTCTTCTATTAAAGGTTGCAAAAAGACATCAATATTATTGTGTCATGATCCTAACCCCGAACCCGGTCGTGATGGCGCCTCTCGTGAAGACAAGGCCAGCCGACACTTTCCATTTTCCAATTTTCGACAGATAAGCATTTAAGAACAATTTAAACATGATAAAACAATCCGAAATAACTGATAATAACATAAATACGCGGAAGAATTACCCATACACAGCCCTAACTGGGGTGTCACTAGTCATGAGCATCTAAATGAAATAACAGAATTCTGATAAATCCATAACTAGTACAATGTCTGAAAGGAAATAGAGACAATAAAGGAGTAGAGACACGGGGCTGCGGACGTCAACAGCTACCTCGAAATCTCTGAAAGCCCGCCTGAATCTGGAGGAATCAGCACTCGAGAGCGGGACCAGATACGCTTGAATCTGCACACAGGGGTGCAGGGAGTAAAGTGAGCACTCCAACTCAGTGAGTAACAAGTGTAAATAATGACAGAAAGTAAGAAAACACGTAAGGCACAAGGCATTCTATGATGAAGCAATAAAATTATTTAAAAGCAGTAAACCAGTGGAAACACAAGTAAAATCCTCTTTCAACAAGTAAATATGTAATTGACAGACAATTAAAGTGCAATAAATAAATAGAAGCTCGCCCCTCGGGCACAGTATCACCATATCCGCCCCTCGGGCAACATCTCAGAACAATAACAGCCCCTCGGGCTCAATCTCACATCACGCTGGGTACCCGCACTCACTGGGGGTGTGCAGACTCATGGAGGGGCCCATTACGGCCCAAGCGCAATAACAAGCCATCTCGTGGCATCAAAACTAGGCCCTTGGCCTCATATCAATCAAGCCACCTCGTGGCGTACATATCTCAGGCCCTCGGCCTCAAATCAGTATCAGTGTCTCCTCACAACATAGGCCCTCGGCCTTACTCAGTCAAAAATACTCACAAGCCCCTCGGGCAATAGTAAAACAGTGTTTCTCAGCCCAAAACATCATTTAGAATATCATTTACGTCTCAAAACTGAGTAAAAACGGCTGAGTAGTAAAACAGTGGAAAATAACCTGACCGAGTTTAAATAGTAATTCAAAACAGTGAGGAAATATCAATAAAAAGCCCTGAAGGGTTCAAATAATTGGCACGAAGCCCAAATATGGCATTCAGCCCAAATCATAGTGGTAGCAAATAAGTTTCAGTCAAATACGCGGTAAAATCATCAACCGGGACGGACCAAGTCACGATCCCCAATAGTGTACGACCCCACGCTCGTCAACAAGCGTGTGTCTCACCTCAACATAGCACTACGATGTGCAATCCGGGGTTTCAAACCCTCAGGACATCATTTACAATCATTACTCACCTCGAACCGGCTAAATCTCTAGCTCGCGACGCCTTTGCCCTTCGAATTGGCCTCCATGCGCGTCGAATCTATCCAAAATCAGAACGAAGACGTCAAAATATGCTAAGGGAACAAAGCCCAAGCGAAAATAATCGAAAAATACCAGAAATCCCGAAATTAGCAAAACCCGAGCCCCGGGCCCACTTCTCGAAACTCAGAAATTTTTACACCAACGAATTCCTTATCTCCCCACGAGTTAATACATATCAAAATTACTAAATTGGAGTCCAAATGACCCCTCAAATCCCCATTTAAAGGCTTCTTAAACCCAAGCCCTAATCCTCCATTTTTAGTCCTTTAATTTCAGTCTTAATCCATGAAATATTACCATAGAAGTGTGTTTTTGGTCCAAAAATCCTTACCTTAATGAAGTCTCTTGATTTCTCTCTTCAGAATCGCCCAAAAAGCTCCAAGGTCGAAGGCAACAATGGTGAAATAACCCAAAATCGCGAAATGAAATAACATATATGGTCTGCCCAGGCCTTTTCGCTTCTGCGATCAAAAATCTGCTTCTGCGGTACCGCATTTGCGGTCTAACCAACCGCTTCTGCGGAATTCACTTAAGGGACCAGAATCGCATCTGCGGTGCACTCGCCGCATCTGCAGCTCCGCAGGTGCGGGCCCTCTATCGCATCTGCGGTTCCAAACAATTTCTTCCAAAACCGCTTCTGCGGTTCTTCTACCGCATATGCGACACCGCACCTGCGGTCCCCAAACCGCAGGTGCGAAAACACCAGAAGCAGCAAATTTTCTGCAATCTCTCAAGTCCCAAATCTTCCCGTTAACCATCCGAATTCACCCCGAGGCCCCCGGGACCTCAACCAAAAGCACCAACACATCCTAAAACCTTATTCAAACTTGTTCCAATCCTCAAAACACCTCAAACAACGCAAAAATCACCCGAAAAACATCGAATTCAAGCCTAAGTTTCTAAAATCTTCCGAAATACGCTTTTGATCAAAAACCCAACCAAACCTCGTCCGAATGACCTGAAATTTTGCACACACATCCCAAATCACATAATGAAGCTACTGCAACTCTCGGAATTCCATTCCGACTCTTATATCAAAATCTCACCTACCCACCGGAAATCGCCAAAATATCAACTTCGCCAATTCAAGCCTAAATCTACTCCGGACCTCCAAAACCCATTCCGATCACACTCCTAAGTCATAAATCACCTCCCGAAGCTAACCGAACCATCGGAACTCACATCTGAGCCCTCTAACACATAAGTCAACATCCGGTTGACTTTTCCAACTTAAGCCTTCCTAAAAGAGACTAAGTGTCTCAAACTTCACCAAAACCAATCCGAATCCAATCCGACCAACCCGATACCTCAAAACACGGATAAAAAAGGCATAAAGAAGCAAAAATGGGGGAAACGGAGCGGTAACTCATGAGACGACCGGCCGGGTCGTCACATCCTCCCCAACATAAATAAACGTTCATCCTCGAACGAGTCAAGAAACATACCTGAAGCCTCAAACAGGTGAGGATATTTGCTCCGCATCTCCCGCTCGGTCTCCCAGGTAGCCTTTTCCACGGGCCGACCTCTCCACTGCACCTTCACCGAAGCTATATCTTTTGATCTCAACTTCCGAACCTGACGCTCTAGAATAGCTGCTGGCTCCACATCATAAGTCAAATCACCCTCCAACTGAACCGTGCTGAAATCCAGAACATGAGACGGATCTCCAATGTACTTCCCGAGCATAGAAACATGGAACACTGGGTGCACACTCGACAAGCTGGGTGGCAAACCAAGCTCATAAGCCACCTCTCCAATCCTCCGAAGTACCTCAAAAGGCCCAATGAACCGCAGACTCAACTTCCCCTTCTTTCCAAATCTCATAGCACCTTTTGTGGGTGATACCTTCAACAGAACCTTCTCACCGACCATGAAGGACACATCTCTAACCTTCCTGTCAGCATAACTCTTTTGCCTCAACTGCGCTGTATGAAGTCTCTCCTGAATCACCTTCACTTTATCTAAGGCAGCCTGAACCAAATCTGTCCTCAATAGCCTAGCCTCACCGGGCTCAAACCAACCAACTGGAGATCTACACCGCCTCCCGTACAAAGCCTCATATAGAGCCATCTAGATACTCGACTGGTAGCTGTTGTTATAAGCAAACTCTGCAAGCGGTAGAAACTGATCCCATGACCCTCCGAAATCAATAACACAAGCGCGTAACATATCCTCCAATATTTGAATAGTACGCTCGGACTGCCCGTCCGTCCGAGGGTGAAAGGCTGTGCTCAACTGCACCTGAGTACCCAACTCCCGCTGACAGACTTCCAAAACTAGTAAGTAAATTGAGTGCCCCGATCTGAAATGATGGAAACTGGGACACCATGCAACCGAACAATCTCCCGAATATATATCTCTGCCAACCGCTCTGAAGAATAAGTAGTACAAATAGGAATGAAGTGCGCGGACTTGGTCAGCCTATCCACAATCACCCAAATAGCATCGAACTTCTTAAAGTCCGAGGGAGTCCAACTAGAAAGTCCATAGTGATCCTCTCCCACTTCCACTCTGGAATATCCATCCGCTGAAGCAAGCCACCCGACCTCTGATGCTCATATTTCACCTGCTAATAATTGAGACACCGAGCTACAAACCCCACAATATCTTTCTTCATTCTGCACCACCAGTAATACTGTCTAAGATCCTGATACATCTTCGCGGCTCCTGGATGAATAGAATACCGCGAGCTATGGGCCTCCAGAATCAGCTCCCGAAGCCCATCTACATTGGGCACACAAATCCGGCCCTGCATCCTCAGTACTCCATCATCTCTAATAGACACATCGCTGGCATCATCATGCTGGACTCTGTCCCTAAGGACGAGCAAACGTGGATCATCACACTGGCGCAATCAAGTGTGTATCTCTAGGTGCTTGCATAAACTGACTGAGAAGCTGCACATTGTATGCTATGTCAAGCCTTATGTTAGTTAGGAAGTTCAGCTTTCCTACTAGTTTTCTGTAGTAAGTAGGATCTGGCAACAAAGTTCCTTATTGGCGTTTAGTTTTAGGGTAGGATCAAGTGGAGAAGACAAAGCGCTGTATGCAAAGCAGTCATATTCCTTGAGCATGTCTAAAGCAAACTTTCTTTGAGAGATGAGAACTCCATCTGATTTGTAAAGGACTAAGCCTAAGAAGTAGTGAAGCCTTCCTAAGTCTTTGATTTTGAATTGTTTGTCAAGAAAAGCCTTCAGGTTAGCTATCTCTGCTGAATCAGCGCTAGTGATTATCACATCATCAACATACACTGCTACAAAGATGGTGGAAGATGAAGTCTTTTTGGAGAATAGTGAGTAGCCATTCTCAGAATGCTTGTATCCCATAGATGATAGAGCCTCAGTTAGTTTGGCATACAACTGCCTGCTTTCTTGTTTCAGTCCATAGAGGGACTTGTTTAGTTTGCAAACCATCTTGTGTGAGCTGGGCTGATCAATCAAGAGGCCTGGTGGCACCTCTATATATACCTCCTCATACAAATCACCATGGAGGAAAGCATTGTTCACATCAAGCTGGAAAATGTCCCAGCCTTTCTTCACTGCTATAGTAATTAAGGCTCTAACTGTTGTCATTTTGACAACAGGGGAGAATGTCTCTGTGTAATCAATCCCTGCTTGTTGAGTGTAGCCTTTTATTGCTAGTCTAGCCTTAAATATTTCAATAGTTCCATCTGCCTTATGCTTAACCTTATAAACCCACTTACAACCTATAGCTTGCTTTCCAGCAGGTAGGGAAACTAAATCCCAAGTATGATTGGCATGAATGACTTCAAATTCTTGTGTCATAGCTGCCTGCCATGCAGGACTAAGTGTTGCCTCTTCATATGAATATGGCTCACTATCATGACAAAAACTTGTCACTAGGTGCTGACTTTTAGAACATAGAGCATCAGTGCTCATATGATTGTGATTTGAGAGTAATGCATTCAAAAAAGGTGAGCATTGAGAAGTGGTAGGTTGGGTTCTGCTAGGAAAGGTGTATACATCTTTGAGGTGGCTAGGTGTTTTGTGTGTTCTGGTGGATATTGTGATTGTAGCTATTTCTAATTGAGGAGATATGGATGAATTAAGATCAGCAGCCTCATAAAAGGATGCAGGAACAGAGTTATGAGATGATGAATTATTAGGTGGTGTTGAAGTGTCATTTATAGGAGAGAATTTAGGGTGTTGGTATAAACATGGAGATGTGATATCTACAATATCTTGACTATTAGGAAGAGGATCTTCACTCTCAACATATGAAGGAAATGTCACTGACTTAAAAATACTGTATGGAGAAACATTCTTAGAACTCAAGGTAAAGGGGAAAATATTTTCATGAAATATGACATCTCTAGAGATGTGAATTTTCTTAGTGGCTAGGCTTAGTACTTTGTACTCCTTTGTCCCAAAAGGATATCCTATGAACACATGGGGAGGTGTTCTAGGCTCAAATTTGTCCCTATACACCTTAGGTGTAGTAGGGTAACAAAGGCAACCGAAACTTCTTAAATGAGAGTAGTTGGGTTTCTTATTGTACAAAAGCTGAAACGAACATTTGTTATTTAGGTAGGTGGTAGGCAAACTGTTAATTAGGTAGGTGGCAAAATGCATTCTCCCCAATATTTGGTTGGTAATTTAGATTGAAACATAAGTGCCCTAGTAGTTTCGAAGAGGTACTTGTATTTTTTTCCCACTACCCCATTTTGTTTGGTGTGTAGGGGAAAGTTTTCTGATGAATGATCCATTTGGATTGGTAGAATATGGTAGCTTCATAACTGGTGAACTCCAGCCCATTATCTGATCTGATGGTCTTAACAGATGTGTTAAATTGATTTTCAATCATGGTTATAAAGGCCTTAAGGGTTTGGAGAGCATTGCTCTTGCAGCTTAGCAAATGTGTCCAAGTGGACCTACTGAAATCATCCACTAGTGTGAGGAAATACTTGTAATTATCATAAGTGTTGACATGGTAGAGACCCCATATGTCAACATGTATTAACTCAAATGTTTTGGTAGAGATACTGGTTTTTTGTGGGAAAGGAAGTCTGGCTTGCCTAGCCATGGGGCAAATTGAACAAATAAATGGTTGTCTGGGTGAAAAGGGTACAGGTATGGAGATATTCCTTTCATTTTGACAAAGGGAACATGACCAAGCCTATTGTGCCACAAGAGATTTACATCATACTTATCAAACACAACTGATGACTCATTCTTATTTTTGTGACTGAATGTATTTACATTTGATGAAAGATGATATGAATGAGTAGGACTTCTGAAGCCTTCACTATTTACACTAGTAGTGGAAAAACAGTTGCAACAAGAACCAGATACATCAATATTTGAGAAAGTGCTTTTACCCTTTAGACATCTGGAACACAGATAGTACAGTACCTCCCTGCTACTACCAATCACCTGAGGCCTCTTCACTGAAGGGGCCTGTAACAGACACAGTGCATTAGTGAAGAGCACAATACAAAGATGTACTGCAAGAGAGTGGACAGATATTAGGTTATACTTGAAAGAAGGGACATAGAGGACTTTGTGTAGGATGATATCAGAACTAAGTATCACATCTCCAAATTCAAGTACCTTCACCCTATATCCATTTGGTATGCTAATTAATAAGGGATATGAGTAGAGTAGTGATGTTGCTAAGTGCAGTTCTATTAAAGGTCATGTGGTTAGATGCTCCTGAGTCTATGATCTAAAGGGTAGACAGTGATTCAAAGAATTTGCATGATGGTTTGTCAAAATCAATAGAAGAGGTGCAGACCACAATACGTGCAAAGTTGGTAGCAACATTAGTGATGTTGGCATTGTTAGATGATCCTCCTATACTGCTTGTCTGAAAATGCTGCAGAAGACTCATTATCTGTCCATACTATTCTCTTGTTAGGTTGACATTTTGATTCTCTTCATGTGCTACCGAGTCATCTTTCCTCTCATGAAGCAAATCAGTTGGAACTCCATGTACATTTGCCACATCTCCTTTTCCTCTGTTGAACCTGTGACCCTGAGTCTGATTTGAGTTGTTATTTTGATTGAACTGTTGTGTATTGGTTCGATTAGAATTTTGATTGTTGTATGAGTTGTCTTGGGGATAGCCATGTAACTTGTAACATTTTTCCTTTGTGTGACCCGGTCTCTTGCAATAGTCACAGAATGGGCGACTGATAAGTAGGGATTTTAACCTATTATTTGCTCTCTTTTACTTGTATTTTAGGCAAAAAATGCTTGAAGGTATTCCCGCAAACTAATGAAATATGCTTGCTTGTAGGAATTGTTCAAAATGAGTCAAAAGACTTAATCAACTCACAAAGGAGTCAAAAGCTGAACAAAAACCAAGGTTGGGAAAAGAGTTCTGAAGCGTGGACCGCACAAATATTATGTGGCCGCGAAAGCCATGATGCGGCCGCGAGCATAAATATGCGGTCTGCAAAAGGGCGATTCAGAGAGTGTAATTTTTGGGCTAAAGATGAGCATGGACTGCACCAGAAATGTGCGGCTGCGAAAGTCCCTGTGCGGCTGCGATTGAAATTACGCGGACCGCAATGACTGAGGTTCAGAGAGCTTACAATTTGAGCAAAAGAGAGAAGTGCGGTCCGCGTCAGAATTGTGCGGCCGCAGAAGTCCCTTGTAGTCCGCGAAAGCTCAGCTTAACCCAAATCCAAAATTGAAGAACGCGGACCGCAGTCAGAATTTTGCGGCCGCGAAAGCAAGAGTGCGGCCGCACTCAGAATTATGCGGCCGCGAAACCTCCGTAGGGGTATTTTTGTTATATATTTTTAGCTTAGTATAAATAAAACTTTTTGTCATTTTTAGGTTATGTTATGTGTTAGAGGAGCACCTGAGATGGTTGAGTTTTCTGCTTTGGGAAATTTTGTAGAAGATTCATCTTTTAACATTAGATTTTCATCCTTTAATCTAGTATTATGAATTTTATCTTCATTTCATCTTTAATTTCTGTTATTTCCATGAGTAGCTAAACCCATAGCTAGGGTTGTGACCCAACCCTAGTGTGGGTATTTGATGGGTATTTGATTTTAGGGCTTGAATGTGAATGGGTTAGTGATATTTAGCCTAGTTCTTGTTAGAACTAAAGAACTAATGGTTGCAAACATTGATTCATGCCTTTATGACTTAGTCTCTACTTGAGAAAGAGGGACTAAGTCTAGGAAAACTAGGCTAACAAGGAATTGGGGTGAACTCAAGAAATTGATAGCCCCAATTAAAGGGTTAAACCTAGAGATAGTAATACCCGACTTGAGCTAAACTTGAATTGCATGAATACCCATTTGGACTTGAGAAAGCCAAATTGGGCAAAATTACTCAAAACTACCGAGAGGTATAAAGTGAGTACCCGGGTGTGATAGCTATTTTACGACCCCAACTAATCAAGCTTGCCCTAGATTCTTGCTACCCATTGGATATCTACCTAGATAGGAGTCACGACCCTAGTCTCTTTAAACGTTTGAAAAACCACTACAAAAATATTATCTTTAGTTTCAATTATTGCAATCTTAAGTTAGAAGTAGAAATCAAAACCAAAACTTGTGGAAGTGTAACTAGACTCAAAGCCCGCATTTAGCTTAGATATAAACCTAATTCCAATTATTAACTCCCTGTGGATTCGATCCTGAACTAGTTGGGTTAAAACTACATCGACCACCCTCTCTACTCAATAGTAGTGTAGGCTTGGACCCGATCAATTATTGCGCCGTTGCTGGGGAGTTAGACGGTCTTAGCTATATATCTAAGTTTTTGTGTGTTTTGTTTTTCTTTCCTTCCATTTTTCTAATTTTGTGTGTGAATTGCTTTTAGGTACCAAATGGCTCTTAGCAACGAAGCCCTCGGGAATATACCACAGGGGTAGGAGGTAGATGACGAACAAGTGGATGAGGTTCACCTTGAACCTCAAGTACAAAGGAGAGGCCACCCGCCTAATGACAACATCCCAAACCCTCCCCCACCTCCTCCAAGGGCAGCACACAGAGTGTTGCCCAATGAAGGCTATGCAAGTGCAATAGTCCCGCCCCATATTAGGGCAGGAAACTTTTAAATAACCAATGTCATGCTTACACTGTTGGAACAGAGGGGTTTCTTCACCAGAGCTCCACACCAAAACGCTTACAAGCATCTCAAAGATTTTGTTGACACGTGCTGGGTGAGCAAGCAGACTAATGTCTCCCAGGACGCATTGAGGTTAAGGCTTTTCCCATTTTCTCTAAGGGGGGAGGCTTTGGATTGGCTAGAGAGGTTACCCAACCATTCCGTACACACTTGGGATGAGTTGGCCGTTCATCTCAAAGTTCTTTTCTCCGGGACATATGACAACGCTAAGAGATGAGATCCTTGCTTTTAAACAAGAGCCAAATGAACCGCTACATGAGATTTGGGAGAGGTATCGGACAATGGTAAAAGAGTGCCCGAACAACGATATGACTGAGGCCGTGATCTAATAAACCTTCTACAGGGGGATCAACATAACAAACCAATGTGTGGTTAACCAACTCGCCGGGGGGAACTTCATGAATACGCCATATGCCGAAGCGTGTGAAATACTTGATGAGATGGCGGATACCTCTTCGGCTTGGCAAAGTAGAGCCAATGTGCCACAAGGTGACCCTAATGTCATTCACCTACACAAGGAGCTACATGACCACGGCCAAGCTATAGCCGAGTTGACAACTACCATGAAGCAATTGGCCAAAGCTCAGATTCAACAAGTTCAAGGGCCAAAACAAGTGAATGCCATGGAAGGAGTGAACATGATGGTCAACAAGAGAAGGCAACGAGCTCAACAAGTTCAAAACAATCCGGATCAATTTGAGCAAAGTGGTAGTGGGTACAATCAAGATGATTCATATGATTATCAAAGTGAAGAGGTTCAATATGTCAACAATTATCAAGGTCAACATGTCAATGCTCTGAATCAACAATAGTGGAGATCACAGGAAAACCAAGGAAATTGGGGCAATCAAGGTCAACAAGGAAATTGGAATAGTGGCAACAACAACCAAGGCAATTGTGGGAACAACAACAATCAAAATTGGGGTAATCAAGGAAATCAAGGCAATTGGGGTGGCAACAATAATAGTAATTGGGGAGGCAATAACAATCAAGGGTTAGAACAACAATAATCGAGGAAATCGGTGTTGGGCTTTCAAAGGCCCCCGATGTATCAACAACCGAACAACCCGCCTCCGTATCTGTCACAAGGTCCTAGTTCTTCCAACAATGAGTTGGAATGCATTGAAAACATGTTCAAGCAGATGATGGAGAAAAATGCTGACTCCGATGCCTAATTAGCCTCCCACAAACCTTCTATCCGCAACTTGGAAGTCCAACTTGGCCAAATTTCTCAAGATTTGAATACTTGCCCTAAGGGGGCACTACCAAGTGACACGGTAGTCAACCCGAAGGGTGGGAACAACACGGGGCATGCTATGGCGGTGACTACCAGAAGTCAGAAAGATGGAGTTGCTAGTACCTCAAACATAAGAAAGACTGTGAATGATGATGAGCCAAGCAATGATATTCAAGTAAATGATGAAGTGAGGATAGACATTGATGAAAATGTGGAGGAAACACAAGATGATGTGAACTCGTGTAGGGAACATGTGATAGACATACCGGATCCGATAGTGCCCAAAGACAAGGCTCCTTTGCCAAGGCCTCCTCCACCATATCCTCAAAGGCTTGCAAATAAAAACAATGAGAATCAATTCAAGAAATTCATTGATATGATGAAAAGTTTGTCCATAAATGTTCCATTGGTTGAGGCCCTAGAACAAATGCCAGGATATGCCAAGTTCATAAAGGACTTGGTAACAAAGAAGAGATCAATGAATTGTGAAACGATAAAAATGACACATCAAGTGAGTGCCATTGTGCACTCTATGGCTCCAAAGTTAGAAGACCCCGGTGCCTTTACAATCCCATGCACTATTGGTAGTGCCGATTTCGCCAAAGCCTTTTGTGACTTGGGGGCAAGCATTAACTTGATGCCCTATTCTGTGTTCAAGACATTGGAGATTAGGCAACCAAGACCCACATCCATGAGGTTGCAAATGGCGGACCGGACAATGAAGAGGCCATTGGGGATAATTGATGATGTGCTAGTTCGGGTCGACAAGTTCATACTTCCCGCAAATTTTGTAATACTTGACTGTGAGGTTGACTACGAGGTGCCAATCATATTGGGGAGACCTTTCCTAGCAACAGGGAAGGCCTTAGTTGATGTGGAAGCTGGGGACCTCACCTTCCGGGTGGGTATTAATAAGTTGTGTTCCATGTTTGCAAGTCAATGAGGCAGCCTAATAGCAACGAAGTGTGGTTGTCTGAGGATCTTGTGACCGAAGTAATTGTTGATGACACAAGTGCTGTGATTAATGTTGAAGACCCATTGGAAGCTGTGTTATTGAATCATGATGTGGATGAGAAGGAAGGCTTGGTGGAATATGCCAATGCTTTGCAAGGAATGGATCATATACATATGAGCCCCGAAAACTTTCCTTGGACCTTGAGAACCGGAAGACTCCACCAACAAATCCCTTAATCGAGGAGCCTCCCACATTGGAGTTGAAGCCCTTGCCTTCACACCTTAGGTATGAGTTCTTAGGCCCTTGTTCCACTTTACCTGTTATTCTTTCCTCGTGCTTAACTAACGTGCAGGTAGCTTCCACCCTTGCGGTGCTCCAAAGGAGGAAGAAGGCAATAGGTTGGACATTGGCGGATATTCGGGGTGTAAGCCCGTCTTTTGCATGCACAAAATCATATTGGAGGAGGATGCCAAACCCTCCGTGGAATATCAAAGACGGTTGAATGAGGCCATGCAAGAGGTAGTGAAGAAAGATATCATCAAATGGTTGGATGCTGGGGTTGTCTACCCCATTTCTGATAGTTCATGGACCTCGCCGGTGCAATGTGTCCCAAAGAAGGGTAGCATGACTATGAGTTGATCCCCACAAGAACTGTCACTAGTTGGAGAGTATGCATGGATTATAGGAAGCTCAACAAAGTGACTCGGAAAGACCATTTTCCGCTCCTATTTCTTAATCAAATATTGGATAGGCTAGCTGGACGTGCTTATTATTGCTTCTTGGATGGGTATTCCGGATATAACCAGATTCTTATTGCACCTGAAGACCAAGAGAAGACCACCTTCACTTATCCGTACTCTACTAAAAATCAGGTTTTAGCGACGGACAAATTCTGTAGTTAAATAGAAAAATCCGTTGCTAATCTTATTTAGCGACGGATTAGCAACAGATTATCAAGAAATTCTGTTAGCTACGAGCGTTTTAGCGACATATTAGCGACGACTTTCGTAGCTAATTCCAGTTTTTTTGTAGTGTCGTATGGCACGTTTGCATTCTCAAGGATGCCATTTGGTCTATGTAATGCACCGGCTACTTTTCAGCGGTGTATACTGGTAATATTCACGATATGGTGGAGGAAATCCTTGAGGATTTTATGGATGATTTCTCTGTTGTGGGGGATTCTTTTGATGCGTGTTTGGATAATCTTGATAAGGTATTGGCACGTTGTGCAGAGACCAACTTGGTGCTTAATTGGGAGAAGTGCCACTTTATGGTTGGGGAGGGCATTGTCCTCCGCCACAAGATCTCCAAGAATGGCATTGAAGTGGATAAAGCAAAAATTGAAGTGATATCAAAACTCCCTCCTCCGAGTGAGGAGCTTTCTAGGTCATGCGGGGTTTTACCGCCGGTTCATCAAGGATTTCTCAAAAGTGGTGAACCCCTTGTGAAAGTTGTTGGAAAAAGATGCAAAATTTGTGTTCAATTACGATTGTATGAAGGCATTTGACATCATTACCACACCAAATTGGAGCTTACCATTTGAGCTCATTTTTTATGCTAGCGACGTGGCGGTAGGAGCGGTATTGGGGAAAAGAATCAACAAGATATTCCATCCGGTCTACTATGCTAGTAAGACCATGAACGACGCCCAAGTCAACTATACGGTGAGCGAGAAAGAACTCTTAGCCATTGTCTTTGCTATGGAAAAGTTCCGCCCGTACCTCATGGGTACCAAAGTGATTGTTCACACCGATCACGTGACACTTTGTTATTTTATGAGTAAAAAGGACTCAAAGGCTAGATTGATGCGGTGGGTACTTATTCTACAAGAATTTGATCTTGAAATCAGAGACCAAAAAGGAAGTGAGAATCAAGTGGCGGACCACTTGTCCCATTTGGAAGAGAAGGGGAGGCCCCATGATGGCCTTGAGATTAATAATTCATTTCCAGATGAACAACTCCTTTCCATATCTTTGATGGGGATGCCTTGGTTAGCCGATGTGGCTAACTATCTTATGAGCAGAATTGTCCTGAATGAGTTCTCTTCAAACCAAAGAAAGAAGCTCAAACAGGACAGCTTGGATTATTATTGGGACGAGCCATATCTTTTTAAAATTTGCACTGATGGTGTTATCCGAAGATGTGTTCCAAAAGAAGAGCCATTCTTTCCATTCTTCGCCTTATGGTGGTCACCACGGTGGGGCGAGAACTGCTACAAAGATCCTAAGTTGTGGATTCTATTGGCCTACCTTGTACAAAGATGCTAGCGATCTCATTAAGCGGTGTGATGATTGCCAAAGAGCCAGTGGGATCTCCAAGAAGAATGAGATGCCTCTCACCACCATCCTCGAGATTGATATTTTCGATGTGTGGGGCATCGACTTTGTAGGTCCATTTATGAGTTCATGTGGGAACACTTATATTCGTGTTCCTGTGGATTACGTTTCCAGATGGGTTGAAGCTGTGGCTTTACCCAACAATGAAGCACGGAGTGTGGTGGCCTTCTTGAAGAAAAACATATTCACAAGGTTCGGCCCATCAAGGGCCATCATTAGTGATGGGGGTTCTCATTTTTGCAATAAAGCCTTTGACACTTTACTCTCCAAGTATGGTGTCACTCACAAGGTGTCAACGCCCATTCACCCCCAGGAAAGTGGACAGGTTGAAGTCTCCAACAGGGAGATCATGAGTATTCTATCCAAGATTGTCAATGCAAACCAGACTGTTTGGTTAAGGAAACTTGACGATGCTTTATGGGCCTATAGAACATCTTACAAGACTCCAATGGTATGTCTCCGTATCGGTTGGTGTTTGGGAAAGCATGTCACCTCCCGGTGGAATTAGAGCACAAGGCCATGTGGGCGTTCAAGAAATTGAACCTTGAGTGGGATGTAGCTGCCAATCTTCGGGTGGAGCAATTGAATGAACTTGATGAGTTCCGGTTCCATGCTTACTCTAGTTCGTCCTTGTATAAGGACAAGATGAAGTACCTACATGATAAGTATATCCGGAACAAACAATTCAAAGAAGGTAACCTTGTTCTCTTATTCAACTCTCGGTTACGGATGTTTCCAGGAAAGCTAAAGTCAAAGTCGAGCGGTCCCTTTGAAGTGGTGCATGTGACTCCTTTTGGTGCTCTAGATATGAAAAACAAGAATGGTGAGATCTTTAGAGTCAATGGGCACCGGGTGAAGCACTACCTTATTAAGGTTGATGGTGGCCACGTTGTGGCACTGATCCATTTCAAATGAATGATGGTAACATGCGTCGTGCCGCGACGTTAAATCAGGCGCTTCTTGGGAAGCAACCCATGTGTTTTTCTTTCTTTTGATATTCTTCTTAGATTAGGCATTGTTTTTAACTAACTGGTTGTGAAGTGTATGTAGGAATTGGTTGTGTAGTGCAAGAAATTGACAAGGAAATGGCTAAGGGGTGAAATTGTGCGGACCGCGTCAGAATTATGCGGACCGCACAAGCACTTCGCGGCCGCACAATTCTGTGTGTGATCGCACAATTGGAATGGGGAAAATGCCAACTCTCTGAAGTTTGGCCTGAAACAATCCCTTAAGTGTTCGCGGCCGCGCTCAAAATTGCGCGGACTGCACTAATTGTGCGGCCGCAACCATTTTTATGCGAACCGTGCCAATGATTCTAATGCTGAGCTACAAAAAAGTAAAGAGTGCGGACCGCACCAAAATTGTGCGGCCGCACTCAGGTAAGTCGATGGTTCACTGGGGTCAAAGTATAAATAGGATTTCTTGAAACTGTTCGTACACTCTGACCTCTCAAGCAAACCTAAAGCACAGTGCACTTCCTTGTTTTCAATCTCATCTTTTACTCATCAGGTGTTGCTTTCCTACTACATTTCACTACTGGTATGTTCATTTCAAGGAATTAATTTCATCTTTTTCTTTTCTTTTCTCTTTGTTTTAGTTTTTTTCTTTAGCTAGGGTTAGGTTCATGCCAAATATATCAAAATTGATGCTTAATTCTTGCTTAGAAACATATGGGTAGTGTTTGAATGCATAATGGGGGTTGTGGTTAGTAGAATTTATTGTCTAATTTCCATAAATCTTGCCTAATTAGTGAAAACCCTTGTATTAATCGTACCTCAATGCCGATGTGATTTGAATTTTGCGACCGCACACATTTTTGTGTGGTCCGCAATAGGGTATGCGGCCGCATACAAAGTTGTGCGGTCCGCGGTACCCTAGTTTCAAGGCACTTTTAATTGCTTAGATTGTGCGGCCGCACACAAAATTGTGCGTTCCGTGGTTGGTTTTTCGCAGCCGCACCCAATTTTATGCGGTCCGCATAGTTGAACTTCAGAGACCCAACAAAGTGTTTATGCGGCCGTACTCAAAATTGTGCGATCTGCGATGGGTGTTATGCGGCCGTGCTTAGTTTTATGCTGTCCAAGGTTGGGTAAAGAGAACTAGTAGTCTGAACCTGGTATCTCCGCGGCCGCATTCAATTTTGTGCGGTCCCGAATGGGCAGTCTGCGGTCGCACTCACTTTTGTGCGGTCCGTGCTGCCCTGTTCTAAGAGGCAATACCTTTCTTTTCAACTGTAATTCATTAACACATGTTGAACCCCAATTCTAATTAACTTTCACTACTTGTATGTTGCAGACAATGGTGCATTCCCGAGGTCGAGGTGATACTTCCAAATGGAGGGCAGAACCCTCCCGAGGCCGGGGTCGAGGCAAACCCATCATACTTCTGTCAGTTCAAAAGATAATCGGCAAGAAAGCAATCACCAATAGAGCCCTGGAAACATCTGAGACTAGTGGTATGTCCCCTCCATGGGGGGGGGGGGGGCTTCTGAAGGAAACTTCGGGCAAGCACGGCCAAAAGTCCAGTCCCAACAAATCCCCAAACAATTCCCAGTGAGATTGCATTTGGTTGATGAGTCCTCCTCCTCTGAGGGTTAATCTGAGGGTTCAGAAGAGGGTAGTAAAGATTTTGAACCCTCTTCCACATATGCTCCCTCAGCTCCAATCAATTTAGATGATGATGATGAAGTCCTAGATGACGCGAGAGGGGGTGATACAATTGTGGGAGGCCTGGCTAGATCAAGAAATCCGGAGGTGTGGGCTGATAGGTTTATCAGTAAGAAGGCGTATGCCATGTTCCGGGAATGGTGGACCCAGAGGTCGCTCACTCTTGAGTGACAGTTCATAACCACAGACCTAAGCCAGCGCAATCCGAATGTCCTAAAGCACTTCACAGAGAGAAAAGGATAGAAATAGTTCACCAGCCATCCGCAAGATGCCAATGAATACCTCGTCAAGGAGTTTTAGTCCAATGTTGCCACATCAAAAAGGGTACAAAAGTGACGAATGTCCGGAACTTGAAAATTCGGTTTGATGACCAAGCATTGAACAAATATGTAGGGTTAGAGGAGGTTGAGGCGGTGCAATACCTAGAGAAGCTAGCCTTGGGTGAGGTAGTTCGCCCATGGCTAGCTGAGATACTTGCTATTCCGGGGACAACACCTGTATGGCTCATAACAGGAGTGCCAATTGTCAGAGCCACCCTTAACTTTGAAGCAAAAGGGTGGCAAACATTCGTGTGCAGCCGTCTTGACCCTTGCCAGCATGAAAATGTCCTTCCAATTTCCCGAGCAGTATTGGTAGCTTCCATCATGGCAGGATATCCTATTAACGTAGGGTACTTAATGTCCTACAACATCTCCAATGCAGTCAAGAAAGAAGAAAGATCTTATCCCTACCCCAACTTCCTCACTGAGTATTTCAAAGATCAAGGGGTAGAGCCGAGACATTTTGATGTGGAGGTGAAGGCTAAAAAGCCTTTCTCATGGTATCACCTCCAGGGAGAGGACAACCCTGAAATCAAGGGTAAAGCCACTACCTCCACTAGCCAGTCTGAAGAGCTAGGGATTGTGGCCACTGGGTCAGTTGCCGAGCCCTCCACAGCAGGCGGTACTTCTATCGGATCTGCAGCCATGCCTCCTCCATCTTCCGGACCATCTGTCTCAGTGCCACTGTTAGTGCCTTCATCTTCCACTTACCCTGAGACTGAACCGAGGGTTTCCCAAACACTATCCAGTCTCAATAACTGGATGTAGGCAGCTACCACAAAGCTGTCTGCCATATCCCAGTGCAGTGGCAGCACAGTCTTCAGCCCAAGCAGCGCTTCAGGTACCTCTATCAGTGGATGACTCATTGAAGAAGATTTTGGACGACCAAAAGAAGATTCTGGACGACCAGAAGAAGATCCGGGAGACTTTTGATACACATGGGAAGGTAATCAAGGATTTGGGGAAGCAGGTGAAGAAGCTGCGAAAGACTCAAAAGGAGTCGGTCAAGAAGTTGAGCAAAGAGGTTGAGAAGATTGCACATGCAGGGAATTTGCCAATGGACCTTCTCATGGAGGAGACAGTCCCAGCATCACATGCAGCGGAGCCTGAGGCACCAGGGGCAGCAACCAGCCAGTCTGAGGAGCCAGTCACAGCATCACACACTGTGAGGAGCTGATTGAGATGCTCAGCAACCTCGTAGTCCCCCAGTCAGAGGATGTGGAGATCCAGTTAGAGGAGACAGAGGTTGTTGATGTTGAGGATCCAATGCAAACAGAAACCACATAGGGAGTTTTCTCTACTCTCTACCCCTTTTCCCTGTTCTTATTTGTTATGAGCATTGAGGATAATGCTATTTTTCATTTGGGGGGTGGTCCATTTTGATTTGATGACATTTGGTATGTAATAACCATTACACTATTTTTCTTTATCTTTATTTTCACTTTTGGTATGTATATATTTTTACCATTTGATGTATATATTCATTTCCATTTATGTAAATATTCGCTATACCTCAATTTGTATATATTAAGTTTAATTTTCGTAATTTACTTCATAAATTCTTTCGTTATTTTCCCTTAGTAGCATAGCTTCTTATTTACTTTAGTAGCTTCTTTTTTATTTGTTAGCTTCTTTTTAAGTTTTGTGTTGATAATAAGCCTTTGGTTTTCTTAATTACAGGGTTCTTTCCAAAGGTGGATGTTGTGTGAACCGGGTGGCTCTTCCCAACGATGGATGGCGTGACAACCTTCTTAAGGGATTGAGTCCGTTTTCTTTATGTTTTGGTGTATATAGTAGTAATGAATAAAAGTGTCTCAAGCAGGCTTCACTTGGTACTAACACATTTACCTTCGACCTTATGGTTAGAAACAAGTTGATTGGCAAAGAATAACTCTAGTTGTGACCTTTAGACTCTTGTGTTGACTAAAACAATCATCGAGTGGTTTCTTTGAGCCAATTGTGATGTTCAATCTTAGCTAGGGTTGTTGTGGTCCCTCAACTTTGTTCTCTTTAACAATCCAGCAACTTGAGAGGTGAGGTATTGAATTGCAAGTCCAAGTTCCGTGCCAATAAGTCTAGAACTTGTCCGGAATGTTTGTCTAGGCGAAGTTCTAAGTTTAGCTCGACTTGAGAAATGATTGTAGGCTCTCCTTGATCCAATTTGAAACTTGAAAGCTTCCGTAGCCTACCAGTGATATCCCTAGTCAACCCCTTTGAGCTGAAGCCCTTTTTCTTTCAATAATCACGTTACAAGCCTTTATCCGTTCTATAATGACCCTCTCTTGGCATCCGATCTTTCCTTGGCATTCTTGATAGACAATTGGCAAAAGCATAAGTTTTGGGAGAGACGAGGAATGTGAAAGTGATAAAAGGTACAAAGAACAAAAGAAATGAAGAAAAGGGAAGGCAAAGAAAAGAAAGAAAGGCCAAAAATAAATATGTCAAAAAGAAAGTGAATAAGGTAGAAAGTTGAAGGGATTCAAAGAAAGTAAAGATGAAAGGCATGGAATGATTAGAAAAGGAGAAAAATGATTTTCATGAGCAAGAAAGAGAGACAGTGTGTCTCTCTAGTTCCCTGAAGGAAGAAAAAAATGACTCAAAGAGTCAAGAAAGTATGAGCTAAAATGAGAAAATGGAGTGCTTATGGAAAGATGAAACCATCATATGCCGATAAGTCCTACCTTGATCCAAAAACCTTCATTACATTCCAACAAAAGCTCTATATGATTTCGAGTTGAGTGAGCTTACATTAGTGGTGATTTACATAAGGGTCAAGCTTATGGTACTTAGAGCCGGACTTGTGTCATTCTTTTGAGAGAGATGAGCGTACTTCTTCACAATCCTTGTTTTGAGTGTTACACTCTAAACTGAGATTTGCTTATGGAGAGTAGAGGAGGAGTTTGGGTTCCACAATGACCTACGTAATAGAGCGAGCTTCCTTGGTGAGTTAAGTCAACTCTTGATGCTCTAGTGTCATATTAGAACTATGGTACTCAAAATGTCAAAGCATGGTGGTGTTGATAATTCATTTGTGTTGAGGGTAATTGCTAGTCCCAATTGATGCATGATTGATTCACCTTAGGGCAGCTGAAATATCCTTCTATTTTAGTGGAGGTGGGAATTACCTTATTTGCTTGAGGACAAGCAAAAGCTTAAGTTTGGGGGAGTTGATAAGTAAGGATTTTAACCTATTATTTGCTCTCTTTTACTTGTGTTTTAGGCCAAAAATGCTTGAAGGTATTCCCATAAACTAATGAAATGTGCTTGCTTGCAGGAATTATTCAAAATGAGTCAAAGGAACCTTAATCAACTCATAAAGGAGTCAAAAGTTGAACAAAAACCAAGGTTGGGGAAAGAGTTCCGAAGCGCGGACCGCACAAATATTGTGCGGCCGCGGAAGCCAGGATGCGGCCGCGAGCATAATTACACGGTCCGCCCAAGGGAGATTCAGAGAGTGTGATTTTTGGGCTAAAGATGAGCGTGGACCACACTAGAAATGTGCGTCCGCAAAAGTCCATATACCACTGCGATTGAAATTATGTGGACCGCGATGACTGAGGTTCAGAGAGCTTACAATTTGGGCAAAAGAGAGAAGTGCGGTCCGCGTCAGAATTGAGCGGCCACGGAAGTCCCTTGTGCGGCCGCGAAAGTCCGTTATGCGGCCGCGATCAAAATCATGCGGTCCGGGAAAGCTCAGCTCAACCCAGATCCGAAATTGAAAAACGTGGACCGCAGTCAGAATTGTGCGGCCACAAAAGCAAGAGTACAGCCGCACTTAGAATTATGCAGCCGCGAAACCTCTGTAGGGTATTTTTGTCAGATATTTTCAGCTTAGTATAAATAGAACTTTTTGTCATTTTTTGGTTATGTTATGTATTAGAGGAGCACCTGAGACGGCTGAGTTTTCTGCTTTGGAAAATTTTGTACTAGATTCATCTTTTAACATTAGATTTTCATCCTTTAATCTAGTATTATGAACTTTATCTTCATTTCATCTTTAATTTCTATTATTTCCATGAGTAGCTAAACTCATAGCTAGGGTTGTGACCCAACCCTAGTGTGGGTATTTGATGGGTATTTGATTTTAGGGCTTGAATGTGAATGGGTTAGTGATATTTAGCCTAGTTCTTGCTAGAACTATGGAATTAATAGTTGCAAACATTGATTCATGCCTTTATGACTTAGTCTCTACTTGAGAAAGAGGGACTAAGTCTAGGAAAACTATGCTAACAAGGAATTGGGATGAACTCAAGAAATTGATAGCCCCAATTAAAGGGTTAAACCTAGAGATAGTAATACCCGACTTGAGCTAATATCACTTGAATTGCATGAATACCCATTTGGACTTGAGAAAGCCAAATTGCGCAAAATTACTCAAACTACCGAGAGGTATAGAGTGAGTACCCGGGTGTGATAGCTATATACGACCCCAACTAATAAAGCTTGCCCTAGATTTTTGCTACCCGTTGGATATCCACCTAGGTAGAAGTCACGACCCTTGTCTCTTTAAACGGTTGAAAAACAACTACAAAAATATTATAGTTTCAATTATTGCAATCTTTAGAGTAAAGTTAGAAGTAGAAATCAAACCCAAAACTTGTGGAAGTGTAATAAGACTCAAAGCCCGCATTTAGCTTAGATATAAACCTAATTCCAATTATTAACTCCCTGTGGATTCGATCCCGACCTAGTTGGGTTAAAACTGCATCGACCACCCTCTCTACTCAATAGTAGTGTAGGCTTGGACCCGATCAACGACCTCTGTTGTTTGCAGTATAATGTGTCTTGAAATTCCTAGCTCCGAATGGACTTTGGTGTTGTGTAGGTGTGATATTCACATGTAATGAAGTAGATTCAAGGTTCAGTTTATTAATTGGCCTGAACTCCCTTTGTTTCTCTTCCTGTATTAGGAGGGAAAAAGCTTGTGCGAAAGATGGCAGGGGTTTCATCATCAAGATGCTTCCTAGCACTATTTTATAGACCTCATTTAGGCCCATCAAAAATTGAATGAGGCGACGATCCTCTTCTGCTTTGTGCATCGTCTCTTTTGATCCACATGTGCAAATGCAGATGCACTGAGACTTAGCACTCAGAGTGTTTAATTTTTCCCACAGTCTCTTCATTTGTGTGTAGTAGGCAGTAGTATCCAATGATCCCTGAACAAGGTCATTGATCTCTTTTTGGATCTGATATAACTTCGCTTCATTTGTTTGATCATATCGGTCTTCCAGCTCCCTCCATAACTCGACAGAGTCATTTACATACTCAGCGCTATCAGAAATCTCCTTTGCGAGAGAATTGAGAATCCAGGAGGTCACCATAGTCATATTTTTCCCATTGGCGAAATTGAGCTGAATTAGGGCTAAGTTTCCTACATTCCCCATTTATAAACCCTAGTTTGTTCTTGACTGACAAAGATCGTAATACACTTCTTCTCCAAGATCTATATCCAATTCCATCGAATGGAACCGACACTAGCATTGCTCCAGGACTGTCCGATGGATGAATATACAGAGGACTGCTTGCATCGATGATCGGCTGGTCATTTCTGGTCGCAGCGGATGTTGTTTCTTCGCTTTGATTTATGGCCATTAGAAAGGTTCTAATTGATGAAATTAATCAATGTATCAACTGATTTTGTGAGTAGAAAAATCGATTTCAGTGAAGAAATCCGATTTGTATGAAAGCTTCAGCATGAAAAAACCCTAGAACTCGGAAATGAAAGAAGAGGATTTTGAGATACTAAAAGAAGAACTCCGGCAGACTTCGAGTAGATACGGTCAACCGGGCTCTGAAACCATATTGAGATTAGCTTGGGACTGAGAAAATCAAGCTCATGCAAGACCTCCAATGGAGGTTCTAGAGACTTCTGAGAAACAGAGATAGAGAGAGAAAGAGTAAAAGATGGAAGATGAAAATAAAATTCTATTTTCTGATTACTACTGCAAAAAAATGTAAAGGGTGTATATATGTACATGTACACGTATATATGACAGCTAAGACAAAAGACAGCTATTAACTACTCTGACTGTGTTGCTAACTGCTATACTAACTACTAACTCTACAGCTGTACAATACAATACAAGTACATATAATATAATAATTAAGTGCTATTCTCGATAGAAATGGAGGAAGAAAGAATATATACTACACCTTGCTTGGAAATTCCTTTGAGAAGGAAGATTGAGAGAAGTCGCCACATTTTACCTCTGTTGCAGAAGTTAGAAACCAAAGATGAAATATGAGAATGAGGACCAACTTTCGAAGTTGAGAGATTTAATCACAGAAACCATAGAGAAGTAATAACAGAATATGGATTTGGGATTTGACTTTAGAACTCCGAAACTGTAAGAGCTAGAATGCTCGATATGGAAGAAAGATCGAGAATTGAAAAAAGAAGAAGAGGAAATAAGATGAAGCAAACAAAGTAAAGGAAAACCGAAAACTCTAAAACAGGGGATGCCGCTGTCACGACCCCAGTTCACCCTCCATGAATATGTCGTGATGGCACCTAGTTCCTACAACTAGGTAGGCATAACAGTGCGGAATAACAAATTTACATTTGCGGAATAATAAATTAAAACTGAACATACAGAAATAACAATTGTATATAAGGCCACTCAGCCTATACAACTCAAAATATGCGGAAGTCTAAAACTAAATCCCAAAACCCGGAAACTCACGGGAAACACAGGCTAATGGAATGTAGTAAACTGCTCTACACCAGAATGTCTAAACAACATGAAGGGAAAGAAAAGGAACTATCTGCTAAAGCCGGAATAGAGTAGAGACTCCTGGTCTGCAAAAGTAGCAGATATACCTCAAGTCTCAGCTAGGACTCTCCACCACGAGGATGATACGTCTAGGAGGAAGTACCTGGATCTGCACATGAAAAACATGCGCAGGAAGGGCATGAGTACACCACAGCGGTACTCAGTAAGTGCCAAGCCTAACCTCGGTTGGGTAGTGACGAGGAAGGTCAGGGCCTTACTGAGGTAACATAATAAATAATGAGATAACAGAAATAGTTTAAATAAAGTCTACAGCGAGAATCTAAACCAGGTAAATAAGGAAGAACAATAATAGAAAGCAAAGGTAACAATACACGAAAAACTGCCCTTACAAGGAATAGTAGCCGGGGGATCTCTTGGTATCCCGAGGATCTCTTGGTATCCTCATCATCAACACTTGGGATCTCTCAGTATCCCGAGGATCTCTTAGTATCCTCAATAAGTAAGTCGGGGATCTCTTAGTATCCCGAGGATCTCTTGGTATCCTCAATAAGTAAACCGGGGATCTCTTGGTATCCCAATATATATATAGAAACACATGTGCCAGGGATCTCTTGGTATCCCGCACCCTCAGTCCAGAATATCTCAAGTACAGAGGGATCTCCCAGGAAGCCGTCCCATAGTCCCAAATTAAACACACAACAACAACGGTTCCTAAATCTCGGAACAATGCTAAAAATCAGGACACGAAGTAGTAAATTATAGCCTAACATGCTTCACAAAGTACAAATAGCACAGTTAAAGCAAATAAGCAGGTAAGCCAGCTAAACATGAGTCTCTAAGCTAGCACAGGTACAAACTTACAGTTAAGATGAACAAGTAAACAAGAAAGCTCAATTTAAACACTTCAAGTAGAAACGGATTTACAACAATTAGCTCAAGTACGCGCTCGTCACCTCACGTATAGGGCATTCAAATATTCAAGATCATATCCTAAGGGAAAGGGAAAAGGTCCCCCACACAAAGTTAGACAAGCCACTTACCTCGAACCGGCTCAATATCAACTAGAAATCACGCTCTTGCCACGAGTATCCGACTCCAAATGGCTCAAATCTATTCAATTCAATTACACATTGTAAATAACATCGCAAACACCTGGTTTTGCTAATAAATTCAAAGGTATGAGTAAAATTAGGTGAAATGACCAAAATGCCCTCCAGGCCAATGCCCCGGAATCAAATAATTTTCACATTTTCAGAACCCTCGTACTCTCACGAGTCTAACCATATAAAAATCTCCCAAATCGGAGGTCAAATGCTTACTTAAAACTCCATAATTTAGCCAATGAAGTTTTACCCCAAATTATCCAATTTTGATCCTAAATTCGAATTCCAATGATACATTTAACTATATAATGATGAAATATAACTAGAAGGGATTAAGGAAACGTTACCCAATAGTCTTCTCTTCAAAACCCACTCAAAATCGCCTTTACCCGAGTTCTCAATTGATTTTTGTAACTTATGAACTTAAACCCTCAAAATTTCTATTTCTGCCCAGGGGTTCCGCTTCTGCGGTCTTAAACCACACCTGCGGTAGCCGCTTCTGCGAAATACTTACCGCTTATGCGGTTTCTCACCAATGACCCAGGGCCGCATCTGCGACTTATACCTCGTAGGTGCATATCCGCTTCTGCGGTCAAACTTCCGCACCTGCGGAAACTGAAGGGAGCCCAAATTCCGCTCCTGCGATGGGATGGCCGCTTTTGCAGCTCCGCTTCTGCAGTTCCCAAGCCGCAGAAGCGAAAATACCAGAAGAGAGAAAAAACCAGCTGCTGCAACACTTAAATAATTCTTCCGTTAACCACCCGAAATCATCCCGAGGCCCCCGGGACCTCAACCAAAAGCACCAATACCACCTAATACCTTATTCAAACTTGCACCAATCCTTAAAACACCTAAAACAACACCGGAAACCCGATTAAATCAAAGATTCAAGCCTAAGAACTACAAGTTTCCTCCATATACGCTTTCGATCAAAAACCTAACCAAAACACGTCCGAATGACCTGAAATTTTGCACACACATCCCAAATGACATGACGGAGCTACTGCAACTTCCGGAATTCCAATCCGACCCTCGGATCAAAAACTCACTATCGGACCGGAACTTCAAAAATTGAAATTTCGGCATTTCAAGCCTAAATGAGCTACGAGCCTCCAAAATACATTCCGAACACGCTCCCAACCCCGAAATCACCTAACGGAGCTAACGGAACCATCGGATTCCCATTCCGAGGTCGTCCTCACACTGTTGTGATTACGGATCATTTTTCAACACTTAAGCTCTCATTTAGGGACTAAGTGTCC
Organism: Nicotiana attenuata; assembly: GCF_001879085.1. NCBI lineage: Eukaryota > Viridiplantae > Streptophyta > Magnoliopsida > Solanales > Solanaceae > Nicotiana > Nicotiana attenuata. Next base: position 34,739 of record NW_017671502.1, read on the forward strand.
CAAAACTCTCCAAAACTTAACACCGAACGTCCCGGCATACCAAAATAGCAGAAATGAACTTAGGGGAAGCAGTAAACGGGGAATCGAGGCGTAAATTCCAAAAACGACCGGCCGGGTCGTTACATCCTCCTACACTTAAACATTCGTTCGTCCTCGAACGAGCATAGAGAACATACCTGAGGTAGAGAAAAGATGGGGGTACTGGCTGCGCATATCCTGCTCGGTCTCCCAAGTCGCCTCCCCGGCCGGCTGACCCCGCCACTGAACCTTCACTGAAGCGATGTTCTTTGACCTCAACTTCCTGATCTGACTCTCCAAAATAGCCACTGGCTCCTCAACATAGGATAGATCCTTGTCCAGCTGGACTGAACTGAAATCCAACACATGCGACGGATCCCCGTGATATCTCCGGAGCATCGAAACATGAAATACCGGATGAACTCCGGCCAAACTGGGAGGTAAGGCATGCTCACAGGCAACCTCCCCAACTCGCCTCAAGATCTCAAAAGGGCCAATAAACCTCGGACTCAACTATCCTTTCTTCCCAAATCGCATGACGCCCTTCATAGGCGAGACCCGAAGCAGAACCCGCTCACCAACCATATATGAAACATCACGGACCTTCCTGTTCGCGTAACGCTTCTGCCTGGACTGCGTTGTACAGAGTCTATCCTGAATCACCTTAACCTTCTCCAGTGCATCCTGAACCATCTCTGTGCCCAATAGCCTGGCCTCGCCCGGCTCAAACCAACCCACCGGAGATCTGCACCTCCTACCATATAAAGCCTCATACGGCGCCATCTGAATGCTGGACTGATAGCTGTTATTGTAAGCAAACTCCGCTAGTGGCAAGTAATGATCCCAAGACCCTCCGAACTCAATCACACACGCATGGAGCATATCCTCAAGAATCTGAATAGTGCGCTCGGACTGCCCGTCCGTCTGGGGGTGAAATGCTGTGCTCAACTCCACCCGAGTGCCTAACTCCTGCTGCACGGCTCTCCAGAACCGGCAATGTAAACTGAGTACCTCTGTCTGAAATGATAGAAACTGGAATACCATGCAAATGGACGATCTCCCTGATATAAATCTCCGCCAACCGCTCCGATGAATAAGTGGTACACACAGGAATGAAATGAGCGGACTTGGTCAGCCGGTCCACAATAACCCAAATGGAATCAAACTTCTTCAAGGTCTGTGGAAGTCCAGATACAAAATCCATGGTGATGCGCTCCCATTTCCACTCCGGAATCTCTATCTGCTGGAGCAACCCACCCGGGCGCTGGTGCTCATACTTCACCTGCTGGCAGTTGAGGCATCTAGACACATAACCAACTATATCATTCTTCATCCGCCTCCACCAGTAGTGCTGCCTCACGTCCAGATATATCTTCGCGGCACCCGGATGGATGGAATACCGCGAACTATGGGCCTCTGCTTGAATCATCTCTCGAAGGCCATCAACATTGGGTACACAAATCCGGCCCTGCATCCTCAATACTCCATCATCTCCAATGGTCACATCCCTGGCATCACCATGCTGAACCTTGTCCCGAAGGACAAACAAATGAGGGTCATCATACTACCGCTCCCTGATACGATCAACTAAGGAGGACCAGGAAACCACACAAGCTAGAACTCGACTGGGCTCCGAAAGATCCAATCTCACGAACTGGATGGCTAAGGCCTGAACATCCATCGCCATAGGCCTTTCTGAAGCTGGTAAATATGCCAAACTCCCCAAACTCTCTGCCCGGCGACTCAAGGCATCCGCCACCACATTGGCCTTGCCCGAGTGATATAGGATAGTGATGTCATAATCCTTCAGCAGCTCTAACCACCTCCTCTGACGCATATTGAGATCCTTTTGCTTGAGCAAGTGTTGTAAACTCTGATGATCAGTATAGATCTCGCAAGGCACTCCATATAAATAATGACGCCAGATCTTCAAGGCATGAACAATGGCAGCTAACTCAAGGTCGTGGACAGGGTAATTCTTTTCATGTATCTTCAACTGCCTGGACGCGTAGGCAATCACCCTACCGTCCTGCATCAACACTGCTCCCAGGCCAACTCTCGAGGCGTCATAATAGACAGTATAAGACCCCGAACTGGTAGGCAACATCAAGATAGGGGTTGTAGTCAAAGCTGTCTTGAGCTTCTGAAAGCTCGCCTCACACTCCTCTGTCCACTGAAATGGGGCACCCTTCTGGGTCAATCTAGTCATAGGGGCAGCAATCGATGAAAATCCCTCCACGAAACGACGGTAGTAACCCGCCAAGCCAAGGAAACTGCGAATCTCTATAGCTGAGGATGGCCTGGGCCAACTGTGCACGGCCTCTACCTTCCTCGGATCCACCCGAATACCCACACTAGAAATCACATGGCCTAAGAATGCCACAGAACTCAGCCAAAACTCACATTTTGAGACCTTTTGCATATAACTTTTTCTCCCCTCAAGGTCTGTAGCACGGTCCTCAGATGCTGCTCATGATCTTCCCGACTCCGGGAATAAACCAGAATATCATCAATAAAAACACTCACGAACGAGTCAAGATATGGCCTGAACACACTGTGCATCAAATGCATGAAAGCTGCAGGGGCATTGGTCAGCCCAAATGACATGACAAGGAACTCGTAATGGCCATATCGAGTCCTGAAGGCAGTCTTCGGGATATCTGGCTCCCGAATCTTCAACTGATGGTAACCTGAGCACAAGTCAATCTTAGAAAACACCTGTGCGCCCTAAAGCTGGTCAAACAGATCATCAATGCGAGGCAAAGGATAACGGTTCTTCACTGTAACCTTGTTCAACTGGCGGTAGTCAATACACATGCGCATAGAACCATCCTTTTTCTTCACAAACAAAACAGGAGCACCCCACGATGAAATACTGGGTCGAATAAAACCCTTACCAAGCAATTCCTGCAACTGATCCTTCAACTCCTTCAACTCAGGAGGAGCCATACAATACAGAAGAATGGAAATGGGCTGTGCCCGGCAACAGATCAATGCCAAAATCAATGTCTCTATCAGGCGGCATGCCTGGAAGATCAGCTGGAAATACATCGGGATAATCCCGTACCACTGGAACAGAATCAACAGAAGGGGTATCCACACTAACATCCGTCACATAAGCCAAATACGTGGCACACCCCTTCTCAACCATGCGCTGAGCTTTAAGAAAAGAGATAACTCTACTGGGAGTGTGATCTAAAGTACCACCCCACTCAACACGCGGGATACCTGGCATAGCCAGCGTCATGGTCTTGGCGTGACAATCAAGAATAGCAAAATGGGGCGACAACCAGTCCATGCCCAGAATAATGTCAAAATCCACCATACCGAGTAACAATAAATCTGCTCTGGTCTCAAAACCACGAATAGTAACCAAACATGACCAATAAACGTGGTCCACAACAAGAGGATCTCCCACAGGAGTAGAAACATAAACGGGGGCACTCAAAGAATCCCGAGGCACACCCAAATGCAGAGCAAAGTAAGAAGACATATAAGAGTAAGTAGAGCCCGGATCGAATAGAACCGATGCCTCTCTGTGACAAACCAATATAATACCTGTAATGACGGAGTCGGAGGCAACAGCCTCAGTGCGAGCAGGAATACAATAATATCTGGCCCGGCCCCTCTCGCGAGGGCGACCTCTATCTCCCCGACCTCCGCCCCTAGCTGGCTGGGCAGGTGGGGTAGCAGCTGGAGCTGTGACCATGGCCTGAGAACCCTGAGGAGCACGCTGTGGCTGAGAAGTCTGTGGGGGCGCGCTCCTCCAAAGTCTGGGGCAATCCCTCACCAAGTGACGTGTATCACCACACTCGTAACAAGCTCTGGGAGGACGCGGTGGCTGTGACTGGCTGGGACTAGGCCTGCTGGACTGACCTCTGGAAACACCCCGCGCAGGAGGCGCGCTAGAAACTGGAGGTGCATAGTAAGGCTCCTGAGGTGGAGGTGGAGGTGGAGCTGGAGTACTGCCGGCTGCTGGAAGAGCTGAATGTACTGGGCGACCCGAATAACCTCTGCCATAACGACCTGCTGATGGGGTACGGGCACCAGAGTAGTGACCCGACTCTCGAGACCTCTTAGCCTCCCTGGCGAGCATACCCTCAATCCTCCTAGCAATGCTCACTACCTGCTGATAAGGAATGTCCATCTCCAACTCTCGAGCCATGCTAGATCTGATGGGTGGAATAAGACCCTCAATGAACCTGCGAACTCTCTCCCGAACTGTAGCAACCAAAGTCGGTGCATGCCTGGCCAACCTGGTATAACGGATAGCATACTCTGAAACGGTCATAGCACCCTGGCGCAAATGCTCAAACTCTGCGCCATGCATCCCTAAGACTCTGGGGGACAAACTCTCTCATGAACATATCTGAGAACTGGGTCCAAGTCAGTGTAGCAGCCTCGACTGGGCTGTCTATCTCATAAGTCCGCCACCAATCATAGGCGGCTCCCCGAAGCTGAAAAGCAGTGAAAGAAACCCTGCTGGACTCCACGATGCCCATAGTGCAGAGAATACGATGACAATCCTCTAGAAATCCCAAGGCATCGTCTGATGCTAATCCACTGAACACTGGGGGATCATACTTCTTGAACCTCTCAAGCCTGCGCTGCTCGTTCTCTGAAGCAGCCGACCCATCCTCGGGCTGAACTGGTGCTGCAGGCGGTGCCGGAATAATCTCGGGAACCTGCTCAACCTGCACTTGCTGCTCAGGAGTGCGGACGGCGCGAGTCTGTGCTCCTCCCCCGACCTGGGATGTGGCTGCAGCAAGGGGAAGCAACCCTGCCTGAACCAAGGTGGTGTACATGCTCATGAACTGAGCCAAAGTCTCCTGGAGCGCTGGAGTAGTAGTGGCAGTAGTAGGTGTGCTAGGTGCCTGGGCTCCGGCTGGATCTGCTGGTGGTACCTCGGCGGCAGCTCGCGCAGGTGCTCTGGCTGCACCACGTGCGCGTCCTCGACCTCTCCCCCGGCCCCGGCCTCTGACGGCTGTAGTAGGGGGCGCGGGTGCCTGATCATCTCGAGTAGCACGTGTCCTCACCATCTGTGAGAGAATAGAAGTCAGAAGTTTAGAATTGATGTCAAAAAATATCGCACGACGAGGAAGTCAAATGAAATGAAGATTTTTTTTTCCTAAACAGTTGCATAGCCCCTTGTTGATAAGTACAGACGTCTCCGTACCGATCAGCGAGACTCTAATAAACCGGCCTGTGTTCCGTGACTCCTATGAACCTAGAGCTCTGATACCAACTTGTCACGACCCCAGTTCACCCTCCATGAACATGTCGTGATGGCACCTAGTTCCTACAACTAGGTAGGCCTAACAGTGCGTAATAACAAATTTACATTTGCAGAATAATAAATTAAAACTGCACATACGGAAATAACAACTGTATATAAGGCCACTCAGCCTATACAACTAAAAATATACGGAAGTCTACCACTAAATCCCAAAACCCGGAAACTCACGGGAAACACAGGCTAATGGAATGTAGTAAACTGCTTTACACCAGAATGTCTAAACAACATGAAGGGAAAGAAAAGGAACTATCTGCTAAAGCCGGAATAGAGTAGAGACTCCTGGTCTGCGAACGTAGCAGATATACCTCAAGTCTCAGCTAGGACTCTCCACCACGAGGATGATACGTCTGGGAGGAAGTACCTGGATCTGCACATGAAAAACATGCGCAGGAAGGGCATGAGTACACCACAGCGGTGCTCAGTAAGTGCCAAGCCTAACCTGGGTTGGGTAGTGACGAGGAAGGTCAGGGCCCTACTGAGGTAACATAATAAATAATGAGATAACAGAAATAGTTTAAATAAAGTCTACAGCGAGAGTCTAAACCAGGTAAATAAGGAAGAACAGTAATAGAAAGCAAAGGTAACAATACATGGAAAACTGCCCTCACAAGGAATAGTAGCCGGGGGATCTCTTGGTATCCCGAGGATCTCTTGGTATCCTCATCATCAACACTGGGGATCTCTCGGTATCCCGAGGATCTCTTGGTATCCTCAATAAGTAAACCGGGGATCTCTTGGTATCCCAATATATATATAGAAACACATGTGCCAGGGATCTCTTGGTATCCCGCACCCTCAGTCCAGAATATCTCAAGTACAGAGGGATCTCCCGGGAAGCCGTCCCGTAGTCCCAAATTAAACACACAACAACAACGATTCCTAAATCTCGGAACAATGCTAAAAATCAGGACACGAAGTAGTAAATTATAGCCTAACATGCTTCACAGAGTACAAATAGCACAGTTAAAGCAAATAAGCAGGTAAGCCAGCTAAACATGAGTCTCTAAGCTAGCACAGGTACAAACTTACAGTTAAGATGAACAAGTAAACAAGAAAGCTCAATTTAAACACTTCAAGTAGAAACGGATTTACAACAATTAGCTCAAGTACGCGCTCGTCACCTCACGTACGGGGCATTCAAATATTCAAGATCATATCCTAAGGGAAAAAGGTCCCCCACACAAAGTTAGACAAGCCACTTACCTCGAACCGGCTCAATATCAACTAGAAATCACGCTCTCGCCACGAGTATCCGACTCCAAATGGCTCAAATCTATTCAATTCAATTACACATTGTAAATAACATCGCAAACACCTGGTTTTGCTAATAAATTCAAAGCTACAGCGTAAAATTAGGTGAAATGACCAAAATGCCCTCCAGGCCAACGCCCCGGAATCGAATAATTTTCACATTTTCAGAACTTTCGTACTCTCACGAGTCTAACTATATAAAAATCTCCCAAATCGGAGGTCAAATGCTCACTCAAAACTCCATAATTTAGCCAATGAAGTTTTACCCCAAATTATCCAATTTTGATCCTAAATTCGAATTCCAATGATACATTTAACTATATAATGATGAAATATAACTAGAAGGGATTAAGGAAACGTTACCCAGTAGTCTTCTCTTCAAAACCCACTCAAAATCGCCCTTACCCGAGTTCTCAATTGATTTTTGTAACTTATGAACTCAAACCCTCGAAATTTCTATTTCTGCCCAGGGATTTCCATTTCTGCGGACAAGGGACCGCATCTGCGGTCCCGCTTATGCGGAACAAATGCCGCTTCTGCGGCTATTAACTAAAATCCAGGGGTTCCGCTTCTGCGGTCTTAAACCGCACCTGCGGTAGCCGCTTCTGCGAAATACTTACCGCTTCTGCGGTTTCTCACCAATGACCCAGGGCCGCATCTGCGACTTATACCTCGCAGGTGCGTAACCGCTTCTGCGGTCAAACTTCCGCACCTGCGGAAACTGAAGGGAGCCCAAATTCCGCTCCTGCGATGGGATGGCCGCTTATGCGGCTCCGCTTCAGCGGTTCCCAAGCCGCAGAAGCGAAAATACCAGAAGAGAGAGAAAACCAGCTGCTGCAACACTTTAAAAATTCTTCCGTTAACCACCCGAAATCATTCTGAGGCCCCCGGGACCTCAACCAAAAGCACCAATACCACCTAATACCTTATTCAAACTTGCACCAATCCTTAAAACACCTAAAACAACACCAGAAACCCGATTAAATCAAAGATTCAAGCCTAAGAACTACAAGTTTCCTCCAAATACGCTTTCGGTCAAAAACCTAACCAAAACACGTCCGAATGACCTGAAATTTTGCACGCACATCCTAAATAAAATGGCGGAGCTATTGCAACTTCCAGAATTCCAATCCGACCCTCGGATCAAAAACTCACTATCGGACCGGAACTTCAAAAATTCAAACTTCGGCATTTCAAGCCTAAATGAGCTACGAGCCTCCAAAATACATTCCGAACACGCTCCCAACCCCGAAATCACCTAACGGAGCTAATGGAACCATCGGATTCCCATTCCGAGGTCGTCCTCACACTGTTCTGATTACGGACCATTTTTCAACACTTAAGCTCTCATTTAGGGACTAAGTGTCCCAAAACTCTCCAAAACTTAACACCGAACGTCCCGACATACCAAAATAGCAGAAATGAACTTAGGGGAAGCAGTAAATGGGGAATCGGGACATAAATTCCAAAAACGACCAGCCGGGTCGTTACAGCCGCTAAACTTCACCGGCGATGGTAGAGGACTGTGCAAGAGCTTGGGCAGAGGTGGAATATTTTAGAGCTAGATGGAGAGGCTGGGAGGAAAAGTTACACCTGGTTTTTCACTTTCAAGCTAGAAAGACACGTAGCGAAGATGATCACTTCAAATAACTAAATTACCCTCAGTTGAAATGTTAATCCCACTAAACAGACAGGTCCAAACTATGGCTTATTAGATCTAATATATAAGTAAAATTATGATCCATTAAATTGTAATTGCTTAGGCTAGTCGTACTATCATTTAGCCGTGAGAAAAATCATCATGCTCAAGGATTCTAATGAAAATAGAAAAATTAATAACACTCTTTGACATGAAATTTGAAAACTCTTACCGTGTAAAAATAGATGAGTGGAGCCATTCATCTAATAGCTATTGACCAGAGGTGGATCCAAATATTTTAAGAGGATAAGTGCACTCTTATAAAAAGATGAATCCAGGATATAAACTTAACGGGTTTAACCTTTAAACTCTTACTATTACAACTATTACGTTTTTGAAATTATATGTTAAAATTTTTTTTAAATAGTAATTTTTGTTATGTACGATATCTATATGCTATGTAAAATTTTTTTATATATTTATTCGATTACTGTATATAAATAGTTTCAGACGCGAACTAAAAGTAATTTTTACTACTGTATAGTATAGCTAGAGTAAAAATTCCTTTCAAAAACCAAGTAGCCCAATAAACAGAACAAATCAACCCACGACCTAACAACTCATAAACCCGTGAAAAGAATTGATCCAATCCACCTAAAACTCCTCACAAGTCACAAAAGTTCTTTCAAACAAGAGTCTAGAACCAAATATGGTTCTTTTGGACTCAAAACACTTTTTTAGGTGAAAACAAAAGTTACCATTCTATATAAAACGCGGTTATGAACTGCATTTTACCTTAACGACCGTTTGGGACGTAAGGTAAAGCGCGGTTCATTACCGCATTTTATATAAAATGCAGTTGAATACTGCGCTTTACTGGAAGCTGATAAGACAACTATACAAAGCGCGGTACATTACTGCATTTTATATAAAACCCAGTAAGAAACCGTGTTTTACATGTTTAGTGGGCCCACCAATAACTCTTCTGTGCTTAACTGACATAACAATAATTCAAATATGTAAAACTCCCTTTTAAACTGCGTTTACTTCCAAAAATTTGACCCCCCGAATTGGGCGTTGTCTTATATAAAGGCGTTAACGGTTTTGAGAAAAATCATTCAGAAATACTCCAGCTTCGTGATAAATTTTTCTTGTTGTTAAAGTCTTAAGCTTTTTTCTTAATTTCTGAAGAGCAAAAAGTAAGGGGTTGATTATATTGGGGGGGGGGGGGTGAGGTTGTGGTGGCGAATAACTCAGTGAGCTATAGTTTATCTCCATAGAGTCATGTTAAGTTTCCACTTACAATGAAGTACGATAGACCGGTATCGTTGTTAGGCAATAAAATGAGGTTGAGCAAACGTTCGGTGAATCTTAAAATAACCGGAAGATATCCGTATTCTGTGACTCCGCAAGGGGTTGCTTGTTATGCTGAGTTTAACATCGAGGATGATGAAACTCTGAGAGATTTTTTAGGGACTCCAGATGAATACCGGGAACTTATTTTGAAAAAAAAGGTTGGAAATGTACGTGAAGGTTGAAGACGTTTGTAATAATGATGTTGCGCAAAGCAGGGATAACCCTCAATCATCGGGTGGTTATTCTGGAGCAGTTTTAGCCCAACAGGTTCCGGCCGAAAGAGTTTATCCGGATCTAAACTTATCTCCGTGGGTGAACGAGGAGTGAGGAAATAATTTCTCTCCTACTTTACATAATCCACAAGACGACTGGTAGAATTTAATTTTCCTTTGTGTTACGATGTTTATTTTTGTTGTATTGAATTTGTATTAACACTCATATATTCCACTAGGGGTACCGTCCAGATATGAATTTTACAAGTTATGACCTCACGCCCAGTTGGAATATGCGTAGTTTTGGTGTGTTGGATCACGGTGGTCCATCCGAGAGTCATCATCAACACGATAATGTCCATCATGGAATGTCAGCACATTACGACTTGTAAGTGAAGTGATATATCAATATAGAAAGTATTTATCAATTTGAGTAGCTTATCATTTTGTTGTTTATGCAGTGAAAACGAGCAACTTGATGGTGCTGACCTCACTCAGTTGCCCGTAGACGACGTATTTACTCGTGATTTGGCATATGCGTAGAGTTAGTAAGATAATAATGATGATGACAACAATGCCGATGAGTCTGGAGATGACACACCCTTCCCTGATGATGGTGATGATGAGGAGGAAGTGAATGTCGAACCTAAGCTGACGAGGGAGCATGCTCCACCTCTCGTTAGACCAAAAGAGTACGAGTCCCACGTGCCATTTCATTCAAGGCATATTCCCTCCCTTGATAATTTTCCAAGTATGCCGGATGTGGATGCCCTCACAAGGGATCTTGATGAAATTCGGTCAGCAATGTGGGATGAATCTAGACCAACGGTGCTGGCAAAGGGCATGTATTTTCCCGATAAAGCTCGCCTATCCATGGCTTGTAAATTGTACAGCGTAAGAGAGTGTCGTGAGATGATAGTATGGGAATCTAGTCTGGAGGTATACAACGTCATATTCCATAGATGGTTTACGGGTTGTCACTGGATGGTGCGTGTGAGCAAGAAGGAAACAGGGTTGTGGAAAGTGGGTAAATATATTAGCACCCACAATTGTGAAATGGACACATTCAATGGGAATCACTTCAATTTTGATGTTGACTTGATTTCCCTTGTCTTGATTCAACACTTGGAAGTGTCCATTAGGTACAAGATAAAAAAGTGTATTATATCCGTCCACCAGGAATATGGTTGTACTATTACCAAAAGAAAGTCATATCTCGGGCGCAAACGTGCATTTGAAATTATTTATGGTGACCGGTATAAGTCATTTTCATCTCTATCCAGGTACATAGCCGCACTGAAATACTTTAACCCCGGGACTGTTATTGAATGGAAGCATGAGTGGAGTCCAGGAATACCGGAATATATATATATATATATATATATATATATATATTCAAATACGTTTTCTTGGCATTTAAGCCAGCAATTGATGGTTTTGTGCATTGTCGTCCGGTAATTTCCATAGACGGTACTCATGTCTATGGAAAGTATGATATTAAGCTGTTGATCGTCATTGTAGTAGATGCCAATGGACAAATATTTCCACTAGCTTTTGCCATCTGTGCCAATGAAAGCCAAGAGACGTGGACGCTATTTTTGAACCACTTGAAGCAACATGTAACGTTCATGTATTTGTCTAATATTTGATTGGCATGGTGGCATATTAAGTTCTGTAGAGCATTTGCTTGAATGGCAGGAACCCTGTGCATACCGCCGTTACTGTGTAAGGCACCTGAAGGCCAATTTCTAGAAGAAATATCCCAAAAAGGACTTTCATGATTTAATGTGGATGGCTGCAATTGATCACCAGCAGTGCAAATTCAGGAGGCGCATGGAATCGATCCGGCAGATAGACAAAAAAGCCTATAATTGATTGATGCGACATGAGCTTCACAAGTGGACATTGCATGCTGATGGTGGGAGACAATGGGGAACCCTGACTACAAATGTGTCGGAGTCTTTCAACGGGTTATTGAAGTCTGCACGTGGATTGCCTGTCACTGCCGTGGTCCGTATGACATTCAAACAGATGGCGGAAAGGTTTGTTGAAAGGCATAGAGGTGCATCGGAATTGATGGACAGGGGTGTTGAATTTATGCCAATACTGATGAAAAGATTTGAGAAACACAGGAGGCGAGGACATTGGCATTCATATTTACAGTATGATCACGACCGGGGTGTATTTGAAGTTTGCACCACTATCCGTCAACATCAGGGGAATAATCTACACACCGTAAATGATGCCAGCAGGTTGTGTTCATGTGGGAAATGGACCATCTACCACATGTCGTGCACACATGCCATGAAGTGCTTTCAACAAACAGGTTTAGGGGCAACCAACTATGTTGATAGGCAATACAGTGTTCCTGCATACGTAAACACATATTGTGGGCAGTTGCAGCCAGTGGGTGCTGAGCATTTTTGGCCGCCGGAACCATTTATAATGTTGCATAACAAGGACTATTTGCGCAAGCTACAAGTGCAAAAGAGAATGCGCATACAGAACCAAATGGATATTGGTGATACCGTTTATGCGCGTAAATGTGGCATATGCTCGCAAATAGGACACGACCGTCGTAAATGTCCTTCAGCTGGTTTGGGTGGCGGTGGTAATCAAGCTCCTGGTGCAAGTTCGTCTAATGTACCCAACTATCAAGGATAAACGTGGTGTTTTGTTTTCGTAATGTTTTTTGTAATAAGTGTCTGTACTTGTTTATGTTGCAAGATGTATCAAATAAAATTAAGTTTCCACAGCCTTGTTACATCTTACTGATATTTAGCATTTTTCAGTTGAGTAAATTAATGAATTTCTCCCTCTCGTTTATGTAATCAAAAATAGTATTGGATTAAGAAACGAAAAATTTTAATGTTCACTTTCGAGTTTCACTCTAAAATTATTAGAAAACTACACTGTCAGAGGAGGAAGATGTTTGATAAATAAGTGAATATATATAGCGCGGTTAAATACTACGTTCTTTGTGTTGTGTTGTCGATCTAAAAGGCTGCCCGACTGCAAAAAAGCTGTTTCGTTTCAGAAAAAATATTTAACACGCCAAGCATAGTACGGTTAAATACTACATTTTGTGTGAATATATATAGCGCGTTTAAATACTACGTTCTGTGTGTTGTCTTGTCGTTCTGAAAAGCTGCCCGACTGCGAAAAAGCTATTTTGTATCAGAAAGAATCTTTAACACGCCATGCATTGCGCGGTTAAATACTACGTTTTGTGTGTTGTCTTGTCGATTTGAAAAGCTGCCCAACTACGAAAAAGTTATTTCGTGTCAGAAAGAATCTTTAACATGCCAAGCATTGCGGTTAAATACTATGTTTTATATAAAACGCAGTAAGAAACCGTGTTTTACATGTTTAGTGGGCCCACCAATAACTCTTCTGTGCTTAACTGACATAACAATAATTCAAATATGTAAAACTCCCTTTTAAACTGCGTTTTACTTCCAAAAATTTGACCCCCCGAATTGGGCATTGCCTTATTTAAAGGCGTTAAGGGTTTTGAGAAAAATCATTCAGAAATACTCCAGCTTCGTGATAAATTTTCTTGTTATTAAATGCTCAAGCTTTTTTCTTAACGTCTTAAGAGCGAAAAGTAAGGGGTTCATTATACTGGGGGGGGGGGGGAGGTTGTGGTGGCGAATAACTCAGTGAGCTATAGTTTATCTCCATAGAGTCATGTTAAGTTTCCACTTACAATGGAGTACGATAGACTGGTATCGTTGTTAGGCAATAAAATGAGGTTGAGCAAACGTTCGGTGAATCTTAAAATAACCGGAAGATATCCGTATTCTGTGACTCCATAAGGGATTGCTTGTTACACTAAGTTTAACATCGAGGATGATGAAACTCTGAGAGATTTTTTGGGGACTCCGGATGAATACCGGGAACTTATTTTGATAAAAATGTTGGAAATATACCTGAAGGTTGAAGACATTTGTAATAATGATGTTGCGCAAAGCAAGGATAACCCTCAACCATCGGGTGGTTATTCTGGAGCAGTTTTAGCCCAACAGGTTCCGGCGGAAAGAGTTTATCCGGATCTAAAATTATCTCCGCGGGTGAACGAGGAGCGAGGAAATAATTTCTCTCCTACTTTATAATCCACAAGACGACTGGTAAACTTTAATTTTCCTTTGTTTTACGATGTTTGTTTTTGTTGTATTGAATTTGTATTAACACTCATATATTCCACAAGGGGTACCGTCCAGATATGAATTTTACAAGTTATGACCTCACGCCTAGTTGGAATATGCGTAGTTTTGGTGTGTTGGATCACGGTGGTCCATCCGGGAGTAATCACCAACAGGATAATGTCCATCATGGAATGTCAACACATTACGACTTGTAGGTGAAGTGATATAGAAATATATAAAGTATTTATCAATTTGAGTAGCTTATCATTTTGTTGTTTATGCAGTGAAAACGAGCAACTTGATGGTGCTGACCTCACTCAGTTGCCCGTAGACGACGTATTTACTCGTGATTTGGCATATGCGTAGAGTCAGTAAGATAATAATGATGATGACAACAATGCCGATGAGTCTGGAGATGACACACCCTTCCCTGATGATGGTGATGATGAGGAGGAAGTGAATGTCGAACCTAAGCTGACGAGGGAGCATGCTCCACCTCCCGTTAGACCAAAAGTGTACGAGTCCCACGTGCCATTTCATTCAAGGCATATTCCCTCCCTTGATAATTTGCCAAGTATGCCGGATGTGGATGCCCTCACAAGGGATCTTGATGAAATTCGGTCAGCAATGTGGGATGAGTCTAGACCAACGGTGCTGGCAAAGGGCATGTATTTTCCCGATAAAGCTCGCCTATCCATGGCTTGTAAAATGTATAGCGTAAGAGAGTGTCGTGAGATGATAGTATGGGAGTCAAGTTCGGAGGTATACAAGGTCATATGCCATAGATGGTTTACGGGTTGTCACTGGATGGTGCGTGCGAGCAAGAAGGAAACGGGGTTGTGGAAAGTGGGTAAATATATTAGCACCCACAATTGTGAAATGGACACATTCAATGGGAATCACTTCAATTTTGATGTTGACTTGATTTCTCTTGTCTTGATTCCACACTTGGAAGTGTCCATTAGGTACAAGATAAAAGAGTGTATTATATCCGTCCACCAGGAATATGGGTGTACTTTTACCAAAAGAAAGGCATATCTCGGGCCCAAACGTGCATTTGAAATTATTTATGGTGACTGGGATAAGTCATTTTCATCTCTAAACAGGTACATAGCCGCACTGAAACACTTTAACCCCGGGACTGTTGTTGAATGGAAGCATGAGCAGAGTCCATGAATACGGGAATATATATATTCAGATACGTGTTCTTGGCATTTAAACCAGCAATTGATGGTTTTGTGCATTGCCGTCCGGTAATTTCCATAGACAGTACTCATGTCTATGGAAAGTATGATATTAAGCTGTTGATCGTCATTGTAGTAGATGCCAATGGACAAATATTTCCACTAGCTTTTGCCATCTGTGCCAATGAAAGCCAAGAGACGTGGACGCTATTTTTGAACCACTTGAAGCAACATGTTGTCAAACAACATTCATGTATTTGTCTAATATCTGACCGACATGGTGGTATATTAAGTTCTGTAGAGCATTTGCTTGAATGGCAAGAACCCTATGCATACCGCCGTTACTGTGTGAGGCACCTAAAGGCCAATTTCCAGAAGAAATATCCCAACAAGGACTTGCATGATTTAATGTGGATGGCTGCAATTGCTCACCAGCAGTGCAAATTCAGGAGGCGCATGGAATCGATCCGGCAGATAGACAAAAAAGCCTATAATTGGTTGATGCGACATGAGCTTCACAAGTGGACATTGCATGCTGATGGTGGCAGACGATGGGGAACCCTGACTACAAATGTGTCGGAGTCTTTCAACGGGTTATTGAAGTCTGCACGTGGATTTCCTGTCACTGCCATGGTCCGTATGGCATTCAAACAGATGGCGGAAAGGTCTGTTGAAAGGCATAGAGGTGCATCGTAATTGATGGACAGGGGTGTTGAATTTATGCCAATACTGATGAAAAGATTTGAGAAACACAGGAGGCGAGCACATTGGAATTCAAATTTACAGTATGATCACGACGGGGGTGTATTTGAAGTTTGCACCGTTATCCGTCAACACCAGGGGAATAATCTACATACCGTAAATGAAGCCAGCAGGTTGTGTTCATGTGGGAAATGGACCATCTACCACATGCCGTGCTAACATGCCATGAAGTGCTTTCAACAAACAGGTTTAGGGGCAACCAACTATGTTGATAGGCAATACAGTGTTGCTGCATACGTAAACACATATAGTGGGGAGTTGCAGCCAGTGGGTGCTGAGCATTATTGGCCGCCAGAACCATTTAATATGTTGTATAAAAAGGACTATTTGCGCAAGCTACAAGTGCAAAAGAGAATGCGCATACAGAACCTAATGGATGTTGTGATACCGTTTATGCGCGTAAATGTGGAATATGCTCGCAAACAGGACACAACCGTCGTAAATGTCCTTCAGCTGGTTTGGGTGGCGGTGGTAATCCAGCTCCTGGTGCAAGTTCGTCTAATGTACCCAACTATCAAGGATACACGTGGTGTTTTGTTTTCGTAATGTTTTTTGTAATAAGTGTCTGTACTTTTTTATGTTGCAAGATGTATCAAATAAAATTATGTTTCCACAGCCTTGTTATATCTTACTGATATTTAACATTTTTCAGTTGAGTAAATTAGTGAATTTCTCCCTCTCGTTTATGTAATCAAAAATAGTATTGGATTTAGAAACAGAAAATTTTAACGTTCACTTTCGAGTTTCACTCTAAAATTATTAGAAAACTACACTGTCAGAGGAGGAAGATGTTTGATAAAATAAGTGAATATATATAGCGGGGTTAAATACTACATTTTTTGTGTTGTCTTGTCAATCTAAAAGCTGCCCGACTGCAAAAAAGCTGTTTCGTTTTAGAAAAAATATTTAACACGCCAAGCATAGTGCGGTTAAATACTACATTTTGTGTGAATATATACAGCGCGTTTAAATACTACATTTTGTGTGTGTTCTTGTCGTTCTAAAAAGCTGCCCGACTGCGAAAAAACTATTTTGTATCAGAAAGAATCTTTAACACGCCAAGCATAGCGCGGTTAAATACTTTGTTTTGTGTGAATATATATAGTGCGGTTAAATACTACGTTTTGTGTGTTGTCTTGTCGTTCTGAAAAGCTGCCCGATTGCGAAAAAGCTGTTTCGTATCAGAAAGAATCTTTATTACGCCAAGCATAGCGCAGTTAAATACTACGTTTTGTGTGAATATATATAGCGCGGATAAATACTACGTTTTGTGTGTTGTCTCGCGGTTCGAAAAAGCTGCCTGACTGCGAAAAAGCTGTTTCGTATCAGAAAGAATCTTTATTACGCCAAGCATAGCGCGATTAAATACTACGTTTTGTGTGAATATATATAGCGCGGTTAAATACTACGTTTTCTGTGTTGTCTTGCCTATAAATAACGGGCGCATTATACTTATTTTCTGCGCTTAACCATAACAAATAGCAAAGCTTTCCATAAAAGTAGGGTTTTTTCTCGCTTTAACAAATGTCTGACCGCTTGTATGTACCAATGTGCCAATGTGGCAAATGTTGTATGATGGCGGACTGTTGGGATGACGGTCAAGTTGGGCGTAGATACTGGATGTGTGTGAACAGGTTTGGAGGCAACAACGGAAATTTTTACAATTTTGAGGTATGGATTGATGAACCCTGTCAGCAGGAATGCTACAAACAATCTTTGCAGCATCTTCATGATTTGACCAAAAAACGGTGGGCGTATGAACGAGAATACAAACGAGAAGTTGCGGAGTTGAAGGAGAAACTCAAAGAGGTGGAATAAGAAAAAAATAAGTTGGAAGAAAATTTTACGTGGTTGGAGCAGAAAATACTAGGCGGTCGTGACTAAACAATGACATGTATGTGTTGAGTGTAGTAGCTTATCTTTATGTTTCCCGTGTCATGTGTTTTTATTAGTTGTACTGAATTTAAGTTATGTTAAGCTTCTATTTTTGTGTTTGTGTTGTAGTGTTAAAATAAAGAAGAAACGGGGAAATAAAAACATAATGCGTATATTATTAAAATATAAAAAAATTGTTGTTATTATTTACATAAAATAATATTTACATAGCGTATATAAAATACAAATAAAGAAAATCAATGTGTCCCACAGCCTGTGTGCTTCAATGCAGCCGCTGGCCTGAGGCGCATCCCATCCCGCCCGGATACACTATTAGGATCATCCTCATCGCGTCGCCTCTTTATCTGAGGATGCGCTGCAGCATGATCGTCAGTAGTACTGGCAGGATTGGTAAAAAGGGCCGTCAGTCCATCAGCAACCTACAAAAAAATAAGTCAGCTCAGTATATGAAAATATATATTAGTAATGTACGTGTTAAGTCAAAAAAAAATTCTTACCATGGTCTCGTCGAGCTCCTGAATATAAGCATCCGTCGCATCCTGCTCCGCATTGCACAAAGTGGCCTCCGTGACGGGCTGGGATGAAACCTTAATAAGAAAAGTATAAAGTTATTTATTGCGAATCAATGAGATAAAAACACATTTAAATTTAATAGTAATACAAACATACCTGCTCCTGTGAAAGATCCACACCACCCGTCGACGATGAGCCATAACTCAGCCGGCGCCCACCATCCACATCTCGGGTCGGCCAATCCTCAACAGCGGTCGATGGGCCTGAAAACATCTGCTTCCAATCATGTCCGGTAGGGCTCGTGCCCGTGATCAACAATGGATCTAACGGGATCACCTGCGATGCGGCTGGAGTGAACGCCAGATGAAGGCTGTACGACGGCATGCTGCTGGGATGCTCGTCTGGCTGATGGAGGTCACCCGACAGATCAGCTCCAACATCATCATCAGGTGCCTGAACAGGTGCCTCAACGCCCCCTTGCTGGGGACCACCTCCTCGTTGGCCCCCACGACCCCGTGGGACAGCCCTGCCTCGTGGAGCACCCCTGTCTCGTAGGACAGCCCTACCTCGTCGTCCCCTAGCTCGTGGGATAAACTTACCTCGATGGTAGTGCTCTGGCGCCACATAAGTAGGGACATGCTCTAAGCGCTCGTCCTCTCTGGCTCGATGTAGTGTCCGGGCAGCCAGCTCTGTAACCTGCCGGCCATACTCCTGCAAAGCGACCGTAGGATCGCCAGCGTGCTTCTGCATCTGCAGTCCCAATTGATGGACTAAATGTAGGCCAATCGCCTGCACAACATGTAAAATATAAATTACGGAACACTGGATCACATTTATAAGTAAGAATACCAAATAACATACCAGTGCCTCGTGCCTCCCGGCGTATGGAACGTACCGACCGCCAGCTCGACGAACGGGATTCCCGACAATAAGTCGGGTAACACTGCGGTACCAACCCATGTAATCATGCTCAGTATCCAGCCGTCTCGGTAAAGAGGGGGCGGGGGGGGAATCAGGTCAGCTCGCCGGTCCCATGTAAATATCTGGTCCTGTAGCCATGCCAAAAATACGTCGTCCACCCTGGTACGATCATCCCGCTGGCAATGTGGTCTCCCAGGTGGGCGGCGTCGGTACGAGCTGCGGACGGCCAAACTGGTGAAGTACCCGCTCGGTGGCATGATGCTCCACAATATCAAGGCAGAGCAAAGGGACAGAAGAGGCCCACATAAGTCGGCCGGTCGAGCAATAACAGGGCAAGCCAGCTATAAACTCGTCGTTGTATGGCGTCCAGATGAACTATTAAGTAAGAACAGAAAACGTCAGTATACACAACTTGTGTTTAGAGTGTATTACAAGTAAACTTAGATATACATTTACCTGTGCGCCATCCAGCAAATCCAATATATCCCTCAACAAGGAGAGATTATGCCGAGCCTCGTACTCGCGCATATATCCCCGTCGGAGAACCCACCTCCTAGCTAGAGGGAGCAACTCCGGTGGTACAGCCGGATCTAATCGTGGTAGAGGTGGCTGCAACTGCAGGAACCGCTCCCAGGCCCAAACCTAACATAAAAAGTTGACGTAAAATTTAAGATATATTTTTACTAGGTATGTTAAAATGAATAGAGTATTCGAATATGTTGTCACTTGTAGTAGCGGCGAAAATCCAGCAACGTCACTCTGGGTGCCCATGCTCGCCCGGCACATATACCTGTACAAGTAGGCGAGAACAGCAGAGCCCCAGCTGTACTGGGGTAAATGATCTAGCCGCTCAAGATGATGAAGAAATCTCAAGCTGACTAGGTTCCCCGAAGTGTTCGGGAACAAGACCCCTCCAAACATAAGGAGCAGCAGCAACCTCGTATACCGGTCAACATGAAAATCCGGTATATCGCCATCGATCTCAGAATGCAATGCCTCCAACCACTGTCGAGTGTCGAATAGTCGTCAGCGGAAAATGACTGGTCCCATGCAGTACATTCTCATCCTCTGGCCGGAAAGCAGTGAGCCATTGCAGCATGTCCAGGTACTGCACACGTGTCATCTCTCTCATGCCAAGCGGGAGAGCAACGGGCAGTCCATCAACGGGCAGCCCATATAAAACCTCCACGTCTTGCGGTGTGATGGTGGCCTCACCAATGGGCAGGTGGAATGTGTGCGTCTCTGGTCGCCACCGCTCTATCAGGGCCGTGACCAAAGACTAATCGAGCNAACACATCCCGGCAAGGGTACATATTAAAAGCAACAACATCCCGACAAGGGAACAATGTCATAATCCTCTTCTCTTTTTCACATTTACTTCACAACTCGATTCACAATTTGAGCCAATGCTCTATAAGGTTCAATTGCCAATTACACTTATACAAATCACTTTACCACTTGATCCAACGCTCTTCACTGTTCAAATACCAATACTCTTTCCACAAACCTTGCTCAACAATAGCAATCATCACATTAAACATGAACAATACAAATGGAGTTACATTAATCATAACATAAGACTCACAGGCATGCTTGACACCAACGTATAGATACTCATCACCATGCCTATACGTCATACTCAACAAATAGCACATAGCAAACAGGACACAACTCCTAATCCCTAAAGCTAAGGTTAGACAAAACACTTACCTCGATGCCTCGTACACAGTTCAAGCCTCAATTATAGCTTTACCTCTTGATTCCACAACCAATTCGCTCGTATCTAGCCACAAGTTACTTAATTACATCAATAAATGCTAAATGAATCGATTCTAATGCATGGAAATAAGTTCTCCAAATTTTTTCCCAAAAGGTCAAAAATCGACCCCAGACCCACATGGTCAAAACCCGAGGTTCGAACCAAAACCCGACTACCCATTCACTTATGAACTCAAATATATAATTTTTTTTGAAATCCGACCTCAAATGGAGGTCCAAATCCCGAAAATTTGAAAAACCTAGGTTCTACCCAAAACACCCAATTTCCCCCATGAAAATCATTGATTTTGTGTTGAAAAAATGTGAAGAGATGTTAAGGATTGAAGAAAACTAGTTAGAAACGACTTACAATTGATTTGGAGAAGAAGTTGCCTTTGAAAAATCGCCCTAGAGTGTTTATGTTTTGAGAAGATATGAAAAATGGCTGAAAATGCGTCTAAGTGTGGATTTATGGGTCTCTGATGTCGCAATTGCGAACCCAGAAGTCTGCTAAGCTCGCATTTGCGAACAAAATGTCGCATTTGCGACCAAGCCAGTTTTGAAGTCTTCTTCGCATTTGCGATAGACCTGTCGCAAATGCGAAGTCGCATTTGCGATAGAGGAGTCGCATTTGCGATGACTTGCCACAACAGGGGACATCGCATTTGCGAGGAAGTGCTGGCCCGGGCTATTTCGCATTTGCGACATAGCCTTCGCATTTGCAAACTCGCATTTGCGAGCCAGGCTGGCCTGCAACACACCAGTTCAAATCTGCAACACTCTAAGTCCAAATTTCACCTCGTGGCCTATCCAAAACTCACCCGAGCCCTCGGGGCTCCAAACCAAACATGTACACTAACCCAAAAACCTCATACGGACTCGCTCGTGCATTCAAATCAGAAAAATAACATCAACAACTAGGAATTTAGCATCAAAATCATGAAATCACTTAAGAACATCAAATTTTCTAATATTCTCAAATAAGGTCCGATTCACGTCATTTCAAGTCCGTTTCTTACCAAACTTCACAGGCTCAACTTAAATCACATATAAGACATGTACCGGGCTCCGGAACCAAGATACGGGCCCGATACCATCAAATTTCAAATACATTTCATTTTCAAAAACTCATGCATTTTTTAGAAAAAAGTTTCTTTAAAAATTCATTTCTCGGGCTAGGGACCTCAGAATTTGATTCCGGGCATACGCCCAAGTCCAGTATTTGCTTACGGACCTCCCGAGATTGTTGGAACACGAATCCGGGTCTGTTTACTCAAAATATTGACCAAAGTCAACTTAAATACATTTTAAAGGAAAAAATTCATTATTTTTTTCACAGATTTTCATATAATGGCTTTCCGACTACGCGCCCGGACTGCGCACGCAAACTGAGGTGAGGTAAAATGGAGATTCTTAGGCCTCGAAACAGTGAATTTGTTTCTAAAACAAGTGATGACTTTTTGGGTCATCACATCCTCCACCTCTAAAACAACCGTTCGTCCTTGAACGGACATAAGAAGGAAGTACCTGAGTTGGGGAAAAGATGGGGATAACGGATCCGCATATCGGACTCGGACTCCCAGGTCGATGCCTCAGCAGGCTGACCTCTCCACTGAACACGAACAGAAGGAAAACTCTTTGATCTCAACTGACGAACCTGCCGGTCTAGAATAGCTACCGGCTCCTCCTCATAGGACAAGTCCTTGTCCAACTAGACTGTGCTGAAGTCTAACACGTGGGATGGATCGCCGTGATACCTCCGAAGCATGGACACGTGAAACACTGGGTGCACGACTGATAAGCTCGGCGGCAACGCAAGTCTGTAAGCCACCTCTCCCACTCGATCAAGAATATCAAACGAGCCAATGAACCTAGGGCTAAGCTTGCCCTTCTTTCCAAATCTCATCACACCCTTCATAGGCGACACCCGAAGCAATACCCGCTCACCGACCATGAATGCCAAATCACGAACCTTATGGTCGGCATAACTCTTTTGCCTGGACTGAGCTGTACGAAGCCTATCCTGAATAATCCTGACCTTGGATCCGTACCCAACAACCGAGCCTCTCCCGGCTCAAACCATCCGACCGGAGACTGACACCGCTTACCATATAGAGCCTCATAAAGATCCATCTAGATGCTCGACTGGTAGCTATTGTTGTAGGCAAACTCTGATAAAGGTAAGAACTGATCCCACGAGCCTCCAAAGTCAATGACACAAGCTCGGAGCATATCCTCCAAAATCTGAATAGTCCGCTCGGACTGCCCGTCCGTCTGAGGATGAAATGCTATGCTCAACTCAACCCGTGTGCCCAACTCTCGCTGAACTGCTCTCCAGAAATGTGAGGTAAAATGCGTACCTCGGTCCGAGGTGATAGACACGGGCGCACCATGAAGACAGACAATCTCCCGGATGTAGATCTCAGCTAACTTCTCGGAAGAATAGGAGACTGCCACAAAAATGAAATGTGCTGACTTGGTCATCCTATCAACAATAACCCACACTGCATCGAACTTCTTCTGAGTCCGCGGGAGCCCAACAATGATGTCCAAAGTGATTCGCTCCCACTTCCACTCAGGAATCTCAATCTTCTGGAACAGACCACCAGGTCTCTGATGCTCGTACTTAACCTGCTGACAATTCAAACACCGAGCCACATATGCAATGATGTCCTTCTTCATTCTCCTCCACCAACAATGCTGCCGCAAATCTGATACATCTTGGCGGCGCCCGGATGAATAGAGTACCGGGAACTATGGGCCTCCTCTAGAATCAACTCCCGAAGTCTATCCACATTAGGCACACAAATACGACCCTGCATCCTCAAAACTCCATCATCTCCTAATGTAACCTGCTTGGCACCTCCGTGCTGCACCGTGTCTCTAAGGACGCACAAATGGGGATCATCATACTGCCGATCTCAGATACGCTCCAATAAAGAAAAACGAGCAACTGTGCAAGCTAGTATACAGCTGGGCTCAGAAACATCCAACCTCACGAACTGATTGGCCAAAGCCTGGACATCCAAAGCAAGCGGTCTCTCACCGACCGGAATATACGCAAGATTGCCCATACTGGCTGACTTCCTACTCAAAGCATCGGCCACCATATTGGCCTTTCCCGGATGATATAAGATGGTGACATCATAGTCTTTTAACAGTTCCAACCACCTTCTCTGCCTCAAATTTAGCTCCTTCTGCTTGAATAAGTATTGCAAACTCTTGTGGTCCGTGAACACCTCACATGCCACGCCATACAGATAATGCCTCCAAATCTTCAGTGCGCGAACAATGGCTGCTAACTCCAAATCATGGACTGGATAGTTCTTCTCATGAATATTCAACTAACGCGAAGCATAAGCAATGACCTTGCCATCCTACATCAACACCGCACCAAGCTCAACACGAGATGCATCACAATAAACTGTATATGGCCCTGAACCTGTGGGCAAAACCAACACTGGCACCGTAGTCAAAGCTGTCTTGAGCTTCTGGAAGCTCACCTCACACTCGTCCGACCACCTGAACTGGGCACCCTTCTGGGTCAACCTGGTCATCGGGGCTGCAATAGATGAAAATCCCTCCACAACCGACGATAATAGCCTGCCAATCCCAAGAAACTCCGGATCTCTGTAGCTGATGTGGGTTGAGGCCAGTTCTTGACTGCCTCTATATTCTTTGGATCCACCTGAATACCCTCTGCTAAAACAACATGACCCAAGAAAGCAACCGAACTCAACCAGAACTCACACTTCGAAAACTTAGCACACAGTTGACTATCTCTTAGAGTCTGAAGAACCACTCTCAGATGCTGCTAATGCTCCTCCTGACTGCAGGAATAAATCGAAATATCATCAATGAAGACTATTACGAATGAATCCAAGTAAGGCCTGAACACTCGGTTCATCAAATCCATGAAAGCTGCTGGGGCATTTGTCAACCCGAACGACATCATCAAGAACTCATAATGCCCGTATCGAGTGCGGAAAGCTGTCTTAGGGACATCGGACGCCTTGATCCTCAACTGATGGTAGCCAGATCTCAAGTCGATCTTAGAAAACACTTGGGCACCCTGAAGCTGGTCGAACAAATCATCAATCCTCGGCAATGGGTACTTATTCTTGATTGTGACCTTGTTCAATTGCCGGTAATCTATACACATTCTCATCGACCCGTCCTTCTTCTTGACAAACAACACCGGCGCACCCCATGGCGAGACACTGGGCCTAATGAAGCCCTTATCAAGCAAGTATTGCAACTGCTCCTTCAACTCTTTCAAATCAGGCGGGGCCATACGATATGGCGGAATAGAAATGGGCTGAGTGCCCGGGGCTAGATCAATGCAAAAGTTAATATCCCTGTCGGGTGGCATACCCGGCAGGTCTGAAGGGAATACCTCAGGGAACTCACGGATAACGGCCATAGAATCAATAGAAGGAACCTCGGCACTAGAATCACAAACATATTCCAAATAGGCCAAACACCCCTTCTCAACCATTCGCCGAGCCTTCATATATGAGATAACGCTACGGGTAGAATGACCAGGAGTCCCTCTCCACTCAAGACGAGGTAGACCCGGTAAGGCTAAGGTCACAGTCTTAACATGACAATCCAAGATAGCGTGGTAAGGTGATAACCAGTCCATCCCCAATATGACATCAAAATCAACCATGTCCAACAGTAACAAATCTACTCGGGTCTTTCCAACAGTAACAAATCTACTCGGGTCTCAATACCCCCAATCACAACTACGCAGAACGATGAACACGATCTACCATTATAGAATCACCCACCGGTGTAGACACATAAACAGGAGCACTCAAAGAATCACTAGGCATGACCAGATACAGCACAAAATTAGATGACACATAAGAGTGTGTAGACCCTGGATCAAATAACACTAAAGCATCTCTACTACAAACCAGAACAGTACCTGTGATAACTGCATCGGAAGCCTCAGCCTCAGGCCTGGCTGGGAGAGCATAACATCGGGGCTGGGCCCCACCACTCTGAACTACATCTATGGGACGGCCTACTGCTGGCTGGCCTCCACCTCTAGCGGCCTGACCTCCACCTCTAATACCTCTACCTCCACCTCTAGCTGGCTGAGCGGGCTGTGGAACACTCGGTGCCTGAACCATTGCACGGGAACCCTGATGCTGAGAGCTGCTCGATGCCCGAGGGCAAAATCTAGCAATGTGACCCATTTTACCACAAGTATAACAAGCCCTCGGCTGCTGAGATTGCTGACCCTGACGGCCTGAATGAGTCCCTCAATGAACCTCCTAACTCTCTCTCTCTCTCTCAGTGGGAAGAAACTTCTCCAAAAGCAGCTGAGAGATCTGATCCCAAGTCAAAGCTGGTGACCCAATTGGTCTAGCCAAATAATAATCTCTCTACCAAGTCTCCGAAGACGTTGCTGCTCTATCACCGGTCTGTGTTGCTGCTCACTGAAGAAGCGGTATGTGACCTCGCCATTCGCGAAGAAACAAGAGTGGAAGTTCAACTAACACTGAGAAATCAAGTCGCACGACAGGAAATAATAGATGTAAAGTTTTTTCCTAACTCTGTAGCCTCTAGGGGATAAATACAGACATCTCCGTACCGATCCCTCAGACTCTACTAAGCTTGTCTGTGAGATGTGAGACCTATGTAACCTAGAGCTTTGATACCAACTTGTCACGACCCGGATATCCTACCCTCGGGAGTCGTGATGGTGCCTACTAGTGAAATCTAGGCAAGCCAATCAACTGAATTGTTTGCCTTGTTTCCATTTTTAAATTCGTTAACAGTTATAATCCAACAATTAATAATCAACAAAATTTAACAAGAGGAAGATTTAAGTTCAAGTTTTAATAATACTGCTAATACCATTCCATAACAAATCTACCCAAGACTGGTGTCACAACTTCACAGACTGTCTAAGATTACTACAAATAAAGGTCTGAAAGAAATAATACAACAATGTCTCTGGAAATACAAGAAATAAACAAGAATAATAGCTAGAAGGAGATGCCAAGGCCTGCGGACGCCTGCAGGACTACCTCGGGTCGCCTGATGGACCAGAAGCAGCAACCTCACTGCGGTCCGACATCTACAACACTGGGATCTGCACAAAAGAGTGCAGAGTGTAGTATCAGCACAACCGACCCCATGTGCTGGTAAGTGCCTAGCCTAACCTCGGCGAAGTAGTGACGAGGCTAGGACCAGACTACCAAAATAAAACCTGTGCAGTTAAATCATATACAGCGGAACAATACAAGCAGAAATGTACAGCTAAGGATGGGAGGGGGAAAACATGCTGCGAAGACATCGAATAAAAATTGAAGAACAACGAATAAATATAAGGATCACCACGATTCAATTGAAGATAGGAAAGGGGATCATGATGCGGGGTACAACAAGTATCAATAGAAAACCAACAATTAAATGTAGAGAAACCATAACTCTTATCAATAAAAATCAAGAAGTTCAAAGACAAGTGCACGGCATCACCCTTCGTGCTTTAACACTCTTTCACAAAAACAATGCACGGCATCACCCTTCGTGCTTTAACACTCTCTCACCAAAACAATACACGACATCACCCTTCGTGCTTTACACTCTTCCTCACCCAAGCAATAATCACAAGCAATTTGGGCAAGGGAATCGATAACATCATAATAAAATCAAGTAACAACAGGAAATCAGTAAGTATGCGTAAAGAACACCATAACTCAATCACCAGTAAAATCAGGAAAATCAAGGACAAGTGCACGACATCAACCTTCGTGCTTTTACTCTCGTCCTCACCATGAAAATCGGTATAATTGGCACGGCATCACCCTTCGTGCTTTTCCTCAAATAATCACTCATATAAAGGCACGGAATGGTACATCGTGCGGCACGACATCACCCTTCGTGCTTTTACACTCTTCCTTACAAAATCATACACGGCATCACCCTTCGTGCTTTAACATTCTTCCTCACCCAAACAACAAACACAAACAATAAGGGCAAGGAATTAAATAGAATCACCATAAAATCCCGGCAAGGGAACAACATTAAAAGAAATAACATCCCGGCAAGGGTACAATATTAAAAGCAACAACATCCCGGCAAGGGTACAATATTAAAAGCAACAACATCCCAGCAAGGGAACAATGTCATAATCCTCTTCTCTTTTTCACATTTACTTCACAACTCGATTCACAATTTGAGCCAATGCTCTATAAGGTTCAATTGCCAATTACACTTACACAAATCACTTTACCACTTGAGACAACGCTCTTCACTGTTCAAATACCAATACTCTTTCCACAAACCTTGCTCAACAATAGCAATCATCACATTAAACATGAACAATACAAATGGAGTTACATTAATCATAACATAAGACTCACGGGCATGCTTGACACCAACGTCCTATACGTCATACTCAACAAATAGCACATAGCAAATAGGACACAACTCCTAATCCGTAAAGCTAAGGTTAGACCAAACACTTACCTCGATGCCTCGTACACAGTTCAAGCCTCAATTATAGCTTTACCTCTTGATTCCACCACCAATTCGCTCGTATCTAGCCACAAGTTACTTAATTACATAAATAAATACTAAATGAATCGATTCTAACGCATGGAAATAAGTTTTCTAAAGTTTTTCCCAAAAAGTAAAAAATCGACCATGGGCCCACATGGTCAAAACCCAAGGTTCAAACCAAAACCCGACTACCCATTCACTTACGAACTCAAATATATAATTTGTTTTGAAATCGGACCTCAAATTGAGGTCCAAATCCCCGATTTTTGAAAAACCTAGGTTCTACCCAAAACACCCAATTTTCCCGATGAAAATCTTTGATTTTTGGTTGAAATCATGTTAAAAGATGTTAATGATTGAAGGAAATGAGTAAAAACTAACTTACAATCGATTTGGAAGAAGACTTGTTCTTGGAAAATCGCCCAAAGAAGTTTGTGTTTGAAAAAGATGTGAAAAATGACTTAAAATCGGCTAAGTATAGAAAAAATGCAGGTCTCAGTTATAGGAAATGCGACCAGGGTTCGCAATTGCGAACCCCGACCTCTGCAGATATGGGAATTGCGAAGCTTAGTTCGCATTTGCGAACCCTTCTAAAATTCCGGACCTTCGCATTTGCGAGACCTGTGTCGCATTTGCGATGGTCGCATTTGCGACATATTGATCGCATTTGCGATCACTGGCCAACATGGAAGCTTTTGCATTTGCGAGGAAGGAGCATGTTTGGGCTGTTTCGCATTTGCGATCCAAGCTTCGCAAATGCGAAGCCTGCAGGTCAGTTCATACCAGCAAACTTTTAAGTTCAAAAATGCACCCCGTGGCCTATGCAAAACTCACCCGAGCCCTCGGGGCTCCAAACCAAATATACACTCAACCTCAAAAATATCCTACGGACTTATTCGCGCGATCAAATCGCCAAAATAATATCATAAACATCGGATTAAACCTCAAAATCCATGAATTCTTTCAAACTTCTTAAAACATCAAATTTTTCAATTTAGGTCCGAATCACGTCAAACGACGTCCGTTTTTCACCAAATTTCACAGAAATATCTTAAATCATATATAAGACCTGTACCGGGCGCCGGAACCAAAATACGGGCCCGATACTAACATGTTCTAATAAAATTTCATTTCAAATTTTCTTAAACAATTTCAGAAAATAATTTCTTTCAAAAATTCATTTCTCGGGCTTGGGACCTCGGAATTCGATTCCGGGCATACGCCCAAGTCCCATATTTTCCTACGGACCCTCCGGGACCGTCATATCACGGGTCCGGGTCCGTTTACCCAAAACGTTGACCAAGGTCAAATTAATTCATTTTAAAGTGAAAACTTATCATTTTTTACACAGTTTCTCATTTAAGCTTCCGGCTACGCGTCCGGACTGCGCACGCAAATAAAGGTGACTCTAAATGAGGTTTTCATGGCCTCGGAGTCATAGANAAGTAACAACAGGAAATCAGTAAGTAAGCATAAAGAACACCATAACTCAATCACCAGTAAAATCAGGAAAATCAAGGACAAGTGCACGGCATCACCCTTCATGCTTTAACTCTCGTCCTCACCATGAAATCAGTATGATTGGCACGGCATCACCCTTAGTACTTTTACCTCACATAATCACTCATATAAAGGCACAAAATGGTACATCGTGCGGCACGGCATCACCCTTCGTGCTTTTAAACTCTTCGTCACAAAATCATACACGGCATCACCCTTCGTGCTTTAACACTCTTTCTCACCCAAACAACAAACACAAACAATAAGGGCAAGGAATTAAATAGAATCACCATAAAATCCCGGCAAGGGAACAACATTAAAAGCAACAACATTCCGGCAAGGGTACAATATTAAAAGCAACAACATCCCGGCAAGGGTACAATATTAAAAGCAACAACATCCCAGCAAGGGAACAATGTCATAATCCTCTTCTCCTTTTTTTTACATTTACTTCACAACTCGATTCACAATTTGAGCCAATGCTCTATAAGGTTCAATTGCCAATTACACTTACACAAATCACTTTACCACTTGAGACAACGCTCTTCACTGTTCAAATACCAATACTCTTTCCACAAACCTTGCTCAACAATAGCAATCATCACATTAAACATGAACAATACAAATGGAGTTACATTAATCATAACATAAGACTCACGGGCATGCTTGACACCAATGTATAGATACTCATCACCATGCCTATACGTCGTACTCAACAAATAGCACATAGCAAATAGGACACAACTCCTAATCCCTTAAGCTAAGGTTAGACCAAACACTTACCTCGCTGCCTCGAACACAGTTCAAGCCTCAACTATCGCTATCATCTTGATTCCACCACCAATTCGCTCGTATCTAGCCACACATTACTTAATTATATCAATAAATGCTAAATGAATCGATTCTAACGCATGGAATAAGTTTTCTAAAGTTTTTCCCCAAAAGTCAAAAATCGACCATGGGCCCACATGGTCAAAACCCAAGGTTCAAACCAAACCCGACTACCCATTCACTTACGAACTCAAATATATAATTTGTTTTGAAATCGGACCTCAAATTGAGGTCCAAATCCCCGAAATTTGAAAAACCTAGGTTCTACCCAAAACACCCAATTTCCCCCATGAAAATCATTGATTTTGTGTTGAAATCATGTGAAGAGATGTTACGAATTGAAGAAAACTAGTTAGAAACGACTTACAACTGATTTGGAGAAGAAGTTGCCTTTGAAAAATCGCCCTAGAGTGTTTATGTTTTGAGAAGATATGAAAAATGGCTGAAAATGCGTCTAAGTGTGGATTTATGGGTCTCTGATGTCGCAATTGCGAACCCAGAAGTCTGCTAAGCTCGCATTTGCGAACAAAATGTCGCATTTGCGACCAAGCCAGTTTTCAGGTCTTCTTCGCATTTGCGATAGACCTGTCGCAAATGCGAAGTCGAATTTGCGATAGAGGAGTCGCATTTGCAACGATTGGCCACAACAGGGGACATCGCATTTGCGATGAATGCTTCACATTTGCGAGGAAGTGCTGGCCTGGGCTATTTCGCATTTGCGAACTCGCATTTGCGAGCCAGGCTTCGCAAATGAGAAGCCTGCAGGCCTGCAACACACGAGTTCAAATCTGCAACACTCTAAGTCCAAATTTCATCCCGTGGCCTATCCAAAACTCACCCGAGCCCTCGGGGCTCCAAACCAAACATGTACACTAACCCAAAAACCTTATACGGACTCGCTGGTGCATTCAAATTCTCTCAAGTTCTCAAATAAGGTTCGATTCACGTCATTTCAAGTCCATTTCTTACCAAACTTCACAGACTCAACTTAAATCACATATAAGACCTGTACCGGGCTCCGGAACCAAGATACAAGCCCGATACCATCAAATTTCAAACACATTTCATTTTCAAAAATTCATGTATTTTTCAGAAAACAATTTTCTTTAAAAATTCATTTCTCGGGCTAGGGACCTCGGAATTCGATTCCGGGCATACGCCCAAGTCCCATATTTTCTTATGGACCTCCCGGGATCGTTTAAACACGGATCCGGGTCCGTTTACTCAAAATATTGACCAAAGTCAACTTAAATTTATTTTAAAGGCAAAAATTCATTATATTTTTCACAGATTTTCATATAATGGCTTTCCGGCTAAGCGCCCGGACTGCGCATGCAAATCGAGGTGAGGTAAAAAGGAGGTTTTTTGTCACGACCCAAAATTCACTAAGGGTCGTGATGGCGCCGGACACCACTATCAGTCAAGCCAACCAAAATACTTAATTAAATTCTCTTTTTAATACTCTTGAAATCTATGATTTTCCTCCAAATTTACCAAATAAAAGATAATCGCTTCAATTTAAATTAAATGATAAGCAATTAATACAAAATACTTCGTAACCATCTCAGAACCCGGTGTCACAAGTGCATGAGCAATTTCTAAGAATTTGAATAAAGTACAACAGCTGTCCGGAACATAATTGGACCGAAAGTAAATACAATTCTGAGAGAGAGACTATACTAGCTGCGGGTGGCCTTGAGGAAATACAGCTCACCTAGTCTCCGGGTCGCCCGTGCTGCTACGCCTAGTGGGCTAATAGAAATACCTGTACATGTGCAACAAAATGCACAGCAAGTGTAGCATGAGTACGAAAACAACGTGTACTCAGTAAGTATCCCGCCTAATCTCGAAGAAGTAGAGACGAGATGGCAACTTCGACACTTACTAATGGTCAAATAATAATATTATTAAAGAGATGACTCACGGATTTATTAAGGACAACAGTAGATTCAAATGAATTACTAAACAGGTAAAAGTTCCTTTTTATTAAAAGTCTCCGGATTCATAGTCCATTAATTAACAATTATCTCAAGTCGGGGAGAGCAGATGGCAATATCAATAAATCTCAAGACAAGTAATTCAAACATGCGCAACTCATGCCGAGGTCGTACGGCCCGATCCAACATAAATGTAAAATGTGCACTACCGAGGGTCGAGCGGCACGAACTATAGATGCATCTATTACCCCGCTCGCGAATCATACATGCGACATGGTCAGATTTAAACAAACAATCACCCTGCTCGCGTACCATACATGCGACGCAGGTACACACAGGAATACATGCTCAAACAACAAATTGAGAATTTATCGGGGAATATTTATCCAAATAAAAGCCAATTCTCTTTTAATGATTTAAGAAAATGAAGTTTAATCCTCTTAGAAATTCATTTACCAATTCGATAGGATCTAAGAAATTAAACTATCAATAAGATCACGAATATTCCAAGTATAGCATGCTTTCGGGTCCTAGACTACCCGGACTTACACATATTAGTAGCTACGCACGGACTCTCTTCACCTCGTGCATACGTAGCCCCCACAAATAGGAGCACATAATCAATTTTTCACCTATGGGGACAATTCCCTCTTACAAGGTTAGAAAGGAGACTCACCTCGCTCCGAAGATCCATAACCGGCCTTCCACGCCCTTCCGAAGACTCAAATTGATGCACAACGCCCCAGAACTAACAAAATAACGGCAAACCAATGAGGATATAGTCTAATACTTGTTAACAATTCGAACTATATGGATTCCCGACTTCGCTCAATGAATTGACCAAAATGCCCTCGGGCCCACGTGCCCGGATTCCAAAATTTCTCGAAGATATACTCTACCCATAGCCTTACTAACTCAAATATATGATTTATTCAAATTTTCATGCTCAAATTCGCGGTAAAAATCCAAAATATAAATTTCTAGCTCTTCCCTTAAGATCCCAATTTTTATACAATTCTCCAAGTCTAATTCCATGTGAGATCACATATTTAACTTAGGAATGGAAGGAAATCACTTACCTAGTGATGCGTGATGAAAATACCCTCTTGAAGTTTCTCAAAATCGCTCACACCAAATGAAATTTGGAGAAGAAATGAAAATTTCCCGTTTAAAACATGGCACTGCCCAGGCGACCATCCTATGCAATCGCATGGCATGCTTCGCGATTGCATAGGCCAACTATGCTGCCTCCCTAATTCCTTCTGTGCGTTCGCATGCCAGCTCCCGCGTTCGCACAGGCCAAATGCATCACAACCTCCAAACGCACACTGTGCGATCGAAGATCCAACCCGCGATCGCATAAGCCTTCAACCTGTAGCCCCAGCCTTTCCTCCTCCGCGATCGCATTGCACTCCCTGCGATCGCATAGGCCAAATTCCAGCTCCCTCCAATTTTCTTCCTCTACGCGATCGCATATACAGCCTTGCGATCGCATAAGCCAATACCAGTTGCCTCCAAATCCTGCACTATGCGATCGCAGGCCCTCTCACGCGATCGCATAGAGTAAAAACCTGCTGCATTCCTACCAGAAAACCAGCAATCCTCACAAGGCAAGAATCGACCCGTTGAGCATCCGAAACACGCCCGAGGCCCCCGGGACCTCAACCAAAACTACCAACCAGTCCCAAAACACATTACGGACTTGCTCGAGGCCTCAAATCATATCAAACAACGCTAAAACCACGAATCGACCCCCAATCCAAGCTTTATGAACTTTAGAATTTCAAACTTCTACTTTCGATGTTTAAACCTACCAAATCACGTCCGATTGACTTCAAATTTTGCACACAGTCATATTCGACATTACGGACCTACTCCATCTTTCGGAGTCGGATTCCGACCCCCGATATCAAAAAGTCCACTTCCGGTCAAACTTCTTAAAAACCTTCAAATTTCTATCTTTAGCCAAATGGCTCCAAAATGCTCCACGGACATCCGAATTCACTTCCGATCGCGCTCCTAACTCCACAATCACCATGCGGAGCTACTCCTAGACTCGGAATCCCAAACGGACATCGATAACACTGAAATGCACTTCAACCCAAACTTATGAAATTTCTTCCAAAATGATAACTTCCACGATAGGCGCCGAAACGCTCCCGGGTCATCCAAAACCCGATCCGGGCATACACCCAAGTCCGAAATCATCATACGAACCTACTGGAACCTTCAGATCCCGATTCCGAGGTCGTTTAATCTAAAACCCAATCTTAGTCAATTCTCTCAACTTAAAGCTTTCGAAATGAGAATTTCCTCTCCAAGTCAACTCCGAACCTCCCGAAATTCAATTCCGACCACGCGTACAAGTCATAATGCCTGAATTGAAGCTGCTCATGGCCTCAAACTGCTGAACGGCGCACTAGAGCTCAAAGCGACCGGTCGGGTCGTTACATTTTTAGGCCTCGGAACACTGAATTTGTTTCTAACACAAGTGATGACTTTTTGGGTCATCACAATGCCGAGCCTCGTACTCGTGCATATATCCCCACCGGAGAACCCACCTCCTAGCTAGAGGGAGCAACTCCGGTGGTACATCCGGATCTAATGGTGGTAGAGGTGGGTGCAACTGCAGGAACCCCTCCCAGGCCCAAACCTAACATAAAAAGTTGACGTAAAATTTCAGATATATTTTTACTAGGTATGTTAAAATGAATAGAGTATTCGAATATGTTGTCACCTGTAGTAGCGGCAAAAATCCAGCAACGTCACTCTGGGTGCCCATGCTCGCCCGTCACATATGCCTGTACAAGTAGGCGAGAACAGCAGAGCCCAGCTGTACTGAGGTAAATGATCTAGCTGCTCAAGATGATGAAGAAATCTCAAGCTAACTAGGTTCCCTGAAGTGTTCGGGAACAAGATCCCTCCAAAAATAAGGAGTAGCAGCAACCTCTATACCGGTCAACATGATAATCAAGTATATTGCCATTGATCTCAGGATGCAATGCCTCCAACCACTGTCGAATAGTCGTCAATGGAAACGACTGCTCTCATGCAGTACATTCTCATCCTCTGGCCGGAAAGCAGTGAGCCGCTGTAGCATATCCAAGTACTGCACACGTGTCATCTCTCTCATGCTAGACAGGAGAGCAACGAGCAGTCCATCAATGGGCAGCCCATATAAAACCTCCACGTCCTGCAGTGTGATGGTGGCCTCACCAATGGCAGGTGGAATGTGTGCGTCTTCAATCCCACCGCTCTATCAGGGCCGTGACCAAAGACGAATCGAGCTGCAGCCGCTTGATCTCCAAAATCATGTAGAAACCCGTTTCCCGCAGGTGTGTGACTACACGATCATGGAGAACTCTGTCATGCAGAAAGTCCCCACATGTCGTCCACTCTCCTGGCGCAGAGAGTCTAGGTCAGTAACTCACCCTCCCATATGTGGGCGGACCTATGATCACCCTGTAACGAGAGTAGCTCATCGCTGGAAGGTCCGGGATGAATAGGCGGCACCTCAATGTCGTCTACTGTAAATTAAACAACACTAATTACATGTTAGTTTTATAATTTTATATGTTTGTTTGTAAATTAAATAATTAAATTTTATAATTATTCAATATTTAATATGAAGTTTAAAACATAAGGGTTCCAGGCTCGATATTTGAGGCCCAGTAGCACCAAGATATCCTAAATTCATCTATGTGTTAGTTTTATTATAATTTTATATGTTAGTTTATAAATTAAATAATAAAGTTTTATAACTAAATATTCACATATGGGTTCTAAGCTCTATATTTGGAGCCCAGTAGCACCAATTTATCCTGATTTCTTCCATGTGTTAGTTTTATTATTTTACATGTTAGTTTGTAAATTAAATAATTATTTTTTATAAATAAATATTCACATATGGGTTCCAGGCTCCATATTTGGAGCGCATTAGCACCAATTTATCCTGAATTCTTCTATGTGTTAGTTTTATTATAATTTTATATGTTAGTTTGTACATTAAATAATTAATTTTTATTATTGAATATTCACATACGGGTTCCAGGCTCGATATTTGGAGCCCAATAGCATCAATTTATCCTGAATCCTTCTATTTGTTAGTTTTATTATTTTACATGTTAGTTTTACAATTTTATATGTTTGTTTGTAAATNAATTTTTATAATTATATAATATTTAATTATTAAATATTCATATATGGGTTCCAGGCTCGATATTTGCGACCCAGTAGCACCAATTATATGTTGACTATAATTGGACAGAGTTTGTGTTTGATCTATCAGTTATTTTGACTTATTTTTTAGTATAAGAGATACTTAAACTATAGGGAAACTACGCTAAAAGGCAATACATTTTACTACGCTAAAAGGCACTACACTATACTACGCTAAAAGGCACTACATTTTACTACGCTAAAAGGCATTACATTTTACTACCCTAAAAGGCACTATATTACTAGTCTTTAAGCAAATAAATAATTTAAACCAGATAAAATACAACAAATACATTGTAATCACAAAATACATATAAAACAGTAATAGTAATGTATTAACATTTTAATTAACAAATAATAACGATTTTCACAATTTTTACATATTTTTTTACAACATTAGTATCTTAGTCCGGATAAAAATAACATACCAATTTAATCGCAAAAAAAAAACACAAAACAACATACAACACATTCAAAACAACTAATATGCATTATTTATACGAGTTTGGACATAAACTAAATCGGAATACCTCGACTTATGTTTTTCGGAAAGTTGAAGATTTGAAAATTTGACTCCGAAATAAGCAACCCACAACAATAGAAGGCTTGGCTAGGATGTGGGACCAACAATATCTACTTTTTACGGGACAGGTGGGGTCCACACGAGCTTTTTGGAACATTAATGGAGGGGGGACCGCTGTATTTTTTTAAAGGGGAAGAGGGAAGGTGCTGGGCAGAGACGTGAGGGAAAGGGAAGGGGATCGATTATTTATGTATATAAAATGCGGTTTCTTACTGCGTTTATATAAAACGCAGTAATGAACCGCGCTTTATATAGTTGTCTTATCAGCTTCCAATAAAGAACGGTATTCAACTGCGTTTTATATAAAACGCGGTACAACCGCATTTTTTTAGCAAATATACCACTAGGCAGGCTGCCTAGTGGCTAGTATATAAATAAAATCCCAAAATGGGTCCAAAGCTTACAAGATGTCCAAACCAAAATAGATGAATGAAGCTACTTGCTACTAAAAAGATAGAAAAGCTAAAGTCTAATGAACTAGCTATTACAACATTGTCAGCTGAATTCTTTCTTCTCCTGTCAGTGTATGTCAATCCATTTGCCAGTGGCAAATACCAAGCAGCACCTATCAAGGTCTCACCAGGCGCCAGGGTATGCAGTCCGTAGGCTAATATGAATGCCTAACATTTCCACCACAGAATTGAAGCCAACATACTCTTTCAATTGTCGCGTCTCATTTTTCCTCGCGGAGTCCGGTTTTCGACATTCATTGGGAACAACTCATTCCTTTCGGGAATTGGGTATGGAATTTGAAGAGTCGCCACCTAACGAATTAAGTTGCGTTAGGGCACCTAGAGCAGATAACTCATGAAACCGGTTTGCATTACCAGAGATTTGGGTAAGGGCTCGAAATAACCTTGAGGGGAAGGTGTTAGGCACCCCTCGCGGTCCACAATGGTGGGTCCCGGCCGAACTCAAATTATGTGAATTAGTCATTAAAGAAACAAGAACATAAACACATAAAGTTTATTTAAACGGGGTAAAGGGGGTCCAAGGTTTGTTGGCCTATAAGATCACATATGTACAATACCCGGTAAGCTTCCTCAAATAGAGGGGTTACGCGTGACATTAGCGCAAAGGTCATCATATCCTTTACTACCCAATTACCCTCCCCTTGGTCATAGCCTAAAGCGTTCTAACAACCTTAAGAATGTATCTTATGCATGCATTACTTGTCCCTTTATTTATATAGTTCCGGAGGTATTTAGGACTTCTAGTTAAGGTGGATCTAGACTCTCCTACAGTAATTAAATGGAGAAAATTCTAGGCGACAAACAAAACACGTAGGCGGAGATACCCTATAAACATGCTGTATAAAATGTAATCAGGATCAACTTAACAAACAGTTTTGAACTTATTAAGTCCTATAGGCATGCTGGTCTAGGTGCTGAACATTACAGAGCTGGTTTTCTTACATTTAATCCTAGAACATGATATCTAGGTGTTGGGATTGCTTTTAAACAGGATAGTTACTAATTTATGCGATGTGGATATGATTTTAAAGCGAATGCAATAATAGTCCTAAAGCAGGATCTATAATACACATAACGGGTGGACGTTTTTGTCAAGCAGGATTATAGTAATAATTTAATAATAGAATTTCTAGGTGATCATGATTATGCAGAAGTAGAATTTCGTAAGATGAGGTGATGAGCCTATAACATATTTTCTAGTATGTCAAACAATCCTAAAGCATGGTTTCTAAAGCAAGTAAACATAATAAACCTAAGGTATGATTCCTAATGCAAGTAAGCATAGTAAACCTAAAGGCATGATTTCTACCCGATTTCCCTCACAAAAATCATATAAGAATCCCCTTCCCTTTTACTAATTTTCCCAATATCTGTTTACAAGGATTATTATTACAGACCATAAATGAATTACATAATGAACAAAGATATACTATAGGGAGCCTGAAATAGGCCCAAAGTGAACCTGGAAATACCAGGCCTTCAAACAGTCCCAGATGCCATAGTCTCATGATGTCCAATAAGGGTATCCTGGTGCGTCAAAGTTCCCAAGGGCCTCAGGGACCCCGAGCAATGCTCTGTAACGACCCAACCGGTCGTTATTAGAATTCACGCCCCGATCCCCTATTAACTGCTTCCTCTAATTTCATTTCTGCTATTTTGGTTTGTTGGGACATTCGGTGTTGAGTTTCGGAGAGTTTTGGGGCACTTAGTCCCTAAATGAGAGCTTAAGTGTTGAAAAGTGGTCCTTAGTCAGAACTGTGTGAAGACGGCCTCGGAATGGAAATCCAACGGTTCCGTTAGCTCCGTTAGGTGATTTCGGGGTTGGGTGCGTGTTCGGAATGTATTTTGGAGGTTCCTAGCTAATTTAGGCTTGAAATGCCGAAGTCTGAATTTTTGAAGTTTCCGGTCTGACAGTGAGTTTTTTATCGAGGGCCGGAAAGGAATTCCGGAAGTTGTAGTAGCTCTGTCATGCCATTTGGGACGTGTGTGCAAAATTTCAGGTCATTCGGACGTGTTTTGGTTAGGTTTTTGATCGAAAGCGTGTTTTGATGAAATTTAAAGTTCTTAGGCTCAAATCCTTGTTTAATTCGAGTTTCCGGCGTCGTTTTAGGTGGTTCAAGGATTGGTACAAGTTTGAATGGTGTTATAGGATATGTCCGTAGGTTTGGTTGAGGTCCCGGGGACCTCGGGTGTGTTTCGGATGGGCTACGGGTCATTTCCCCTTGCTTTTGAACTGCTGTTGCTGCTTCTGGTACTCCTTCTTCGCGTTCGCGATATGGCCTTCGCGTTCGCGAAGGCTTATCTTAGCCACCTGAAAAATCCTTCTTCGCGTTCGCGCTTAGAGCCTCGCGTTCGCGAAGCTCTGCCTCTCCCTTCACCGCGTTCTCGTAGTTATGCTGTCTCACCCTTCGCGTTCGCGTACAGATTCACGCCTTCGCGAAGGGCAGTCCTTGGGCCTTCAAATTCTTCTTCTTCGCGTTCGCGGACGCGTTGTCGCGTTCGCGATGAGTAACTGAACACCTTCACTTATCCTTCTTCGTGAACGCGATGCTTCTTCCGCGTTCGCGATGACCAATTTTCTGGGCAGACAGATTATATTCCAATTTCGAGGGTTTCACCATTTTTATCACATTTTTGACTTCTAGAGCTCGGGTCTTGGCGATTTTTGAAGGAATTTTCACCTAGGCGACTTGGGTAAGTGCTTCTCACTCGATTTAGACCAATTTCCATGAATCTCATCTTAATTTCCTCCTTTAATTTCAGAATTCTAATGAAAAATGGGTAGAACTTCATAGACCGAATTATTGAGTTTTGAGGAGGTGTTTGACCTCTGATTTGGGAGATTTTTATATGGTTAGACTCGTGAGAGGATGAGGGTTCTGAAACTGTAAAAATTATCCGATTCCGAGACGTTGGCCTGAGGGGCATTTTGGTTATTTCGCCTAATTTCACGCTTTAGCCTTGAATTAAATAGTAGAATCAGTTGCTTGAGATGTTATTTACAATGTGTGATTGAATTGAATAGATTTGAGCCATTT
The DNA here is from genome assembly GCF_001879085.1 of Nicotiana attenuata. NCBI lineage: Eukaryota > Viridiplantae > Streptophyta > Magnoliopsida > Solanales > Solanaceae > Nicotiana > Nicotiana attenuata. The sequence continues at coordinate 75,794 of NW_017671502.1, forward strand.
GAAGTCGAGTACTCGTGGCAAGTACGCGGTTGCTAGTTGATTTTAGCCGGTTCGAGGTAAGTATCTTGCCTAACCTTGTGTGGGGGACTTCCCCTTAGGATTTGAGTCTTCTTTGTTGATTGTATTCCTTGTACGCGAGGTGACGAGTGCGTGCTAGGATTTATTTGTGGAAAATTGCCCCTTTTAGGCTGTTAGATCCTTGTAGTCACCGAATATAAAGTTGTTCTTGATACGATTGAGTTCCCGGTTATTAGCTTCACCTTTACATGTCTTACTTGGAAATTATTTGCCCCTTTTTGGCTTATTCTTGTTGCCTAATTGACTTTTACTTGTTTCACTGTAGACATTACCCTTCTATAGTCACATTATCATTCCTAACTGCTTGTCTTTATTTGGAAAACATTATTTCTATCTCTCGTGTAATTAATTGGTCTTAATTGGAAAGAAGTTAGATATCCTATATTCAGTTGATATTTCCTTAATTGTAATTATTTGATTCACGTTAACTTCCTTGTTGTTGAACTTAGTATTTTGGAATCGTTGTTTCATATTATTTCTCCCTTGTTGAGTCGTTCTTATTGCGCTTAGTATTCTCTGTTACGGTTATTCCTTGTGAGTTAGTTGTACCGTCTTTTGGTGAACAGAAATACCTGAGTTGATTCTCTTGCTTGTTTCCTGTATATGTTGTCGTTTGTTGTGTTGTACTTGAGACTGTGATGCACGAGGTTTCTGCCGTGCGATTGTGAATATTGTGATGCACGAGGTTTCTGCCGTGCGGTTGTTGATACTGTGATGCACGAGGTTTCTGCCCGTGCGGTTGATTTTGAAGGGTTGCACGAGGTCTTTGCCGTGCTGTTGTTGTTATTGATGTTTTGCACATGCGGTGTAATAAGGCGGGATATGTTATATGCTTATATGTGGGTTGCGCATGTGGCGGAATAAGGAGGGAACATTGTGATGCACGTGTGGCGAAATACCTATTATCTTATTATTTGCACACGTGGCGAAATAAGGTGGGCTATGTCAGGGGATGATTGTAGAGAATTGTGATGGCCTTTGGAGGCATTCCTATTTGTTTAATAATGTGATTGTGGGTTGCTTACCGGTATGAGCTTTATCGCTTGGAGGTTGTGAGGAAACATCGTACGTGCGGTCCGTTCTCCTTTTCTTGTTTACTAGCTGGTAGAATTTTGTTAGAAACATTTGCACAAGCATACACGTAGCTGAACACTCCTATTAGAGGTGAATTCCTCCTGATTTTTCTAAGGGTGGAGGTACGCGCTCGTTTATCCATTATATTTGTGAGAGAGGCCCTAGTTAGCCAGTTAGTTGTCGGTATGACCATGAGATTGATAGGGCACAGGATGCCAATTGTTAGACTTCAGATGCTGGGTCTTCGCGAGTTGTGGTTTGTCCGAGACTTGGTGAAATTGTGGAAAGAGTTGGATAAGACCTTTGTGAACATCATTATAGGATATGAGTTATTGACTTGTTTTCCCCTTGCTATGTTGTGACCTTAGGATTTGGATTGTGATTCTGCCGTCATTTCGTATCCTCATTTATTATAT